>NC_135227.1:17808036-17826093 GCF_052324685.1 Brachyhypopomus gauderio
AATAAGCCCGTCTTCAATCTTCCAACATTAGTCCAAACATGAACCATGGGAGACCTCATTTCTATTAACTGCAACCCTCAGTCTATCAAACCCAACCCTGCACAGCCCCAGCTAAATTAACCTCATCCCCATCAACGCCAGCAGCATTTCACATTCAAACCCAAAGCCACCAATTCCAGACATGTCAAATCAAACCAGACCAACCCCAACGATAACCAAGCCCAACCAACCCCTGCAGTATCAAACTCAACCCCACCAACATCTCCAATATCAAACTCATCACTATCAATCCATGTAGTTGTCAAAGTCATCCCCACCAAACCAGGCAATACAAAACTCAGCCTCATAACTCAAACTCAATCTACCCCTGCCCCAGCTGCCCCGGCTGCCCCGGCTGCTCCGGCTGCCCCGGCTGCTCCGGCTGCTCCGGCTGCCCCGGCTGCTCCGGCTGCCCCAGCTGCCCCGGCTGCCCCAGCCCACAGGAGGCTCACCGCCGGAAGTAGTAGAAGCGACAGAAGACGGGTGAGATGGCGGGCTCCTGCGCTTTACGCGAGCGGTCCAATCGGCATTCACGACACTTTTGCACGTTGGCGCCAATCTCAGCGCAGGAGTCGTCCTGCAGGAAGGCCTCGCCGCTCTGTTTCAGCTTCTTCACCTTCCTCCAGTCCTTCAGCACGGAGCGAGGGATGCCGTCTGAGATGAGAGAGAGAGAGAGAGAGAGAGAGAGACAGACAGAGCGAGAGAGAAAGAGGGAGTGAGGTATGACGGAAATCCCAGTCAGTTCATCTGCGTTCCTCCAGATAGGAAGAGAAGGCACAAGCTGAGATGTTCCGTTCTGATTCTCTCTGTCTGGTTTGATGTCGCAAGAGACTGTTGACGATCGTGACAGATGAGGGCTCCTTGATTTCATATTAAAGACAGGTTACAACAGTTAAGCGAGAGACAGTGGTACACGCAGGTTTGCAAGGCAAATCTGAATGCATAAAGCAAAGCTGTTAATGGCGGAAAATCAAGATAAGACCATGGAAATTTGATTCATTTTTCCCCCCCCTAAACAAAAAAACTGCTCACAGCTGTGGTCTGGCTGGTTCTTGAAGATGAAATTACAGGAATGTAACAGTCAGATGTACCAAGTCACTGGATTGAATTGTAGCAAAACCTCAGTTAAATCAATCTGTGCAGCAGTGTGTTGCGATACTTTCAGTGTGAAGCAGCATAGTTAGTTATTCAGTCATTGAAAAACAACCTTGTTAACGACTGTTATCCAGCTGCAAATGTTTTCCCACCAAGTATCCTTAAATTTAGCCTAGTTTAACATTTAAAAAATTACAGTTATGTTCTGACAACATGAACATTCCAGTGTGACAATATGCTCATAAACTGTACATAAAGAAACTCACTGCTATTGGACATCCTGTGCTGAGACTTCTCTTTGGCAGTCCGTAGAGTTCCATTCGGTTGCCCCTCCTCTTCCTCCCCGTCTTCCTCCTCCAGCTCGTCTCCCTCTTTCTTCTTTGCAAGAGGAGGTTTGGGCTGCCGTTTGGCCAGTGGCTTGCAACTCTCGCTCTCGTTGCCCGAGTCATCTCCACTCTCAAGTTTGAAGCTCGGCTTGAAGTCCCATTTCTCCTCCTTGCCTGTCTTAAAGTTCACTGGGCTTGGCTTCCTCTCATTAGCACATAGCTTCTTGTTCTGAGAGCTAGGCTCCAAGATGAGTTTTATATCCTCCAAGGAAGCTTTATTATCCACCAAAACAGGTTTCATGTCCTCCGTGTTGGACTTTGTATCTGTTCCGTTGGACTTTCTGTCTTCTGGAGGGCATTTCCTGTCTAGAGTTTTGGACTTCCTGTTGTCCAGGCAAGATTTTTTGCCCTCCTGGTTGGCAAACTTATCGTCTAACCCATTGGCCTCTGGTTTGGTTGGCAGAGAGATATTAGCTGAGGCGTTGAGGGTGGCGTCTGTCTGACTGCCCCCTGCTGCCTGGGAGGTCACACTACCTCTGTCCTGCTCAGAGTGGCGTGTGAGCCAGGCTTTCTTCAGTTTGTGGTAATTGTTCTGTCCAGACTGGGCAGGTTGGTTGGTATGGGGGACAGGAGCCACTGGCTGATCCGTGGCCAATGAGCTCGGCTTGAATTCGCCTCCAATACCAACGACGTCAGGGGCCAACCTGGGGCATTTGGGTGGGCTGGGATTGAATACAGACTCCTTCTCTCTATCTATAGTGTGCGCAGTACATACAGTGTGTGTGCTGTGTGTAGTGTAAGTGCCGTACCTACTGTATGAGGTGTGCAAAGCACTCTTGGTAGCGTTGAATGCATGCGTAGTGTGTAGCGGCTGGACCGTGTGCATGTTGTGTCTTGGTTCTGGAGCAGCGAGCCCAGCTCTGCGTTTCTTAACGTGAGGAAGGTCTCTAGGGGGGCAGCACGTGCTGAAGGAGAGAGCCGCCTTGGGCTGAACCGGGCCAATTTCCTCCTTCTTACAGCGTTCAGATAGCAGGTCTATTCTTGTGTGCGGTGTGTCTATATTTACCGAATATTTCACTCCATGATTCGGAAAGGGAGACGGACCCGTATTCCTAGTTGTCATGTTCAAGGGCGTGTTAACGTCCTGCTTGGAGGTGGCCATGTTGACGGGGTGCACGGTGTCCACGGGGGTCCACAGGACACCCCTCTTGTACTGCACGCCTCCCTCTTTGGTGTGTGCGTTCGGCACGCTTTCACACGTTCGCACGTGGTCACACCGGGCCCGGGAGGCGCACCTGTCGTCCACGGTGTAACTCAGGGCCATGTGCATGTAGCTGGATGGTTGGACAATGACGGAAGCAGTGGCAGACTGTGGAGTGACCACGCCTCCATTCACCACGTTCCCACCCGTCATTGGCTCCCGGCTCTGCAAAGCTCCGCTCCTCTGCGAATCGTATGCTTGGCTGGTGACAGTTACGGGCTCTGGCACCGGTCTCCTTCCAGCAACTGCTCCATGTCGCAGCTCGGGCATGAGTGTGGGCGGTCTTTGCTGATTCTGGACCTTTCCGGCTATGCTCATTGGCTGGATGGGTGTCAGAGTAGGCGGAGACAATCTACCTTGCCCCACCTCTTTAGATGCCATAATGGGAGGGGCCGGAGGGTGGAATATGGGCGCCCGGTGAAGTGAATGCACAGCTCGGGAAGAGGACGTGGACACAGAGATTAGAGACGCACAGGAGCCTTTCCTCTCCACGTTGCCGAGCTCCGCCGGCTCCACGCAGACGGCTTTACAGGCCAGCTGCTCGGCGATCTTGCCCAGGAGACCCTCCTCTTTCTCGGGGTGGCGCTTCACGAGGGGCGGCGGCTTGGCCTTGACGGCACCCTGGGCGCCGGACGCATGGAGCACAGAGGGGGCGGTGCTGGAGCCACTCAGCCTCTCGTACAGCTCCTTGTTGGGCGGAGCCCTGCGGCCCGAGGGCTTGTTCTCCCCGCCCCCGCCCGTGGGCGTGTAGTAGCTGCTCTGGGTGAGCGTGGGGGAGGGGTGGGCAGACTGGGGCCTGGGTGGCAGGCAGTGGCGGAAAACATGCATTTCTCTTTCCCTCTCCCTCTCTCTCTCTCTCTCATGCTCCCTCTCTCTCTCCCTGGACTGGAGAGAGGCCGGCGAGCTCTTAGGGTACCGCGGCTCCCTGTCCGAGCCCAGCTTGGCGGTGAACGGCGCCATCTTGACGCTCTCCTGCAGGGTGCGACGGCTCTCCTCCTGGTAGTGGCTGCTGCAGTCCCCCGTGACCTCGTACACCATCGCTGACTGTTTGGGTCGGTTGGAGGGTGATTCCGGGGCCACGGGGCGGTAGGCGTGTCCATTCTTAGCCACGCCCACCCTGACCCGCTCCGGCTCCGCCTTCAGTGCCGTGTGAGCGGCGCCCGGCGTCTCAGTGAACACTCTCCTCTCCACTTCCCTGAAAACAAGAAAAGCAGGCCGGTGTGTGTCAGAACACCCAGGATGCTGCCATGTTTGGGTTCCCTCATAATTCCTGCTGAACCAGAAAGTCACACATGCCATGCCAGGTCAGGAAAGCAGTGCCACTGTGTGTGTGTGTGTGTGTGTGTGTGTGTGTGTGTGTGTGTGTGTGTGTGTGTGTGTGTGTGTGTGTGTGTGTGTGTGTGTGTGTGTGTGCGTGTGTGCATGTGTATGCGTGTGTGCGTGTGTTTATACAGGAGTAGGGTGTAAACTCACTCTGTGGCTTTGCAAGAAGGGGTGGTGGGTTGGACACTCCTGTTTGCCCTCGTCTCTGAGCTGCTGGAGCACACAGGCATCGGAGGTCGTAACCTTTGACCTTCAGCGCTGGTTACAGGAGTTGGCTGAGGGAGCCACGGGCTTGGTGTGTTCTGTAAACAAACACACAGGCACGCACACACACACCCACACACACACACGAACGCACACATAGAAAACAAACACAGGCACGCAGACACACAGATGCTCATGTATTGCAGAACAAATAAAAGCTCAGAATAGTCACTATGGTTACAGACAGAGTAAGTATGATATAACTCGCAGACTCCAATAACTATATAAAGAGACAACAAGAACGTAAATCAGTCCAAACTCAAGAAGGTTTGCAAACATGTCTGAGAATCAGAACTTAACCTTGTTTGAAGAATCACACATGAAACAGGCAGTGGGTTACACATGCCGTGCGGGGATCCAGCAAGCCATGAATTAAACAAGGACCAACTGAACCCACAGGGCTATCATTTCCCCCCCCCCCCCCCCCCCCAACACTCACACCATCCAAACATCTTCTGACTCCCCTGTGTTACCCAGCCCACATACAATTCCCACTGTCGGCGATAAGACCTGAGCTGTCACAGAGATGGAAGTTCTCAGGTTCCGCCTCAGAATGGAACCGACCCTACTGACAGAATTCATATGAACTCCTCTGCAAAACCATCATCTGAGGCTTCAATGAGAACATTCTGCAGTGCCAATCAAGGCAAGACTGTGGTGCGTTTGAAAACCTTATTAGTGACTATGTAACCTGTTTTAACCCTTCCCGTTCCTGCACGTCTAGATAAAGTAGACAACTGCTCCCTTGACAACCGCAGTCCTGTCCTCCAGTCATAACCCAGCCGTGCGGGATCTACACAAACACGCAGCGCGCACCCTGACCGAACAGCTCTAGACTGACAGTTTTCCTGATACCGTAAAATAAGAATGTGAAGGCATCGGATGTCACTGGCGTGACAGGACCCTTACCCCCCCTGAGGGCTGGTCTCCGATATGCTCACGCTCTCCGGGGGGCGGCCACTTAGAGCCCCTGCAGGCCCAGGCTGTAGCTGTGGGCCCCGTTGGGAAATGTGGGCCACAGGAGCGGGGTACAGGCCAAGGGGGGCCAGGGGGGTGGGTGCCGGGGCTCTGGCCCAGGAGAGAGGGGGCGGCCTGCAGGGCCAGCGGGGTGGTGCGGGAGACCCAGAGGTCCCAGGCGAGGGTGAGCGGCCAGGAGAGCGGTGGAGGGGGGCAGGCCTGGCAGGAGGGAGGGCAGAAGGTGGGGGTGTGGGATGGAGGGATGAGAGGAGCAGAGCGGAGATTGCGAGGGGCAGCGGGCAGGGGCGAGAGGGTGGGCGGCAGGGCTCAGGATTATGTTGTGGGCGGGAGTTGGGGGCGAGGCCGGGGGCCGCTGGAGGAGGGAGAGGGGCACTTCAGGTGGTGCTTGGCGTGGGGGGGTTGGGTGGGGGTGTGTGGGGGATGGATGTAGGTGGGCACGTTCTCCAGCTCTTTCCTCACGAGGGCCGGGTCTCTGTAGACAGTGAAGGGCTCGTTGCGATCGATGATCAGTGGGCTTTTGGTGGGCTTGTCCGGCGTGGGGGGCGCCGTTGAGCTTGCGGAACAGACTCTGAGGGGGGGGTTACGGATCCGTGAGGGGGTTCTGGATCCGTGGAGGTTGGTGTGGGGGGAGGCGGGAGGGGGTGGGGCGGTTTGGGGTTGGGACACGAGGGACTTTGGGAGCCGGGGTGGTTTTAAAGTCCCGGTGAGATCTGTCTGTAGTGCCGTGACCCGGGAGAGCCGCGGTTCTCTGACTGTAGCCTTGGGCGAGACGTTGCGCTGCCGTCTGGATGCGTCCGCTGTAGGTCTGGAGACGCCCTCAGGGGAGGAGGGGCGGGGCGGGGGGGAGCACCGCGGCCTTGTGGGAAGCTTCTGAGACGGGCGGAGCTTCGTGTACAGGACTGGCAGCTGCGGGGAGACGCCTTCCCAGCGTCCACCTCTGCATTACAGGGTGGGCCGGGGGAGAGTGGGCGGTGGGCTCCGCTAGGCTCCTCCTCCACGGAAACTGCCGAGTCACAGCTGGGGTGCCGTCACCTCTGGGTGGTTGAACTCTGACCCTCTGACCTCTGGGTCGCCGGGCGGGATCTCTTGGTCGCCCTCGGCCGCCTCGCACTCCGGCGGCGACGGTGTGCAACAACACGCACGCCGTTTCCATGGAAACCAGCTGCTCGTTCTCCTGGGACGCCAGCAAGGCGGAGACGGCCTCCGAGTCCTCCCGAGATGCCCCCTCGCCCCTGTCCTCCGTCTCCATCCCCTCCGTCCCTCCCTCACCTCCTCCACCTTGTCGCAGCCCAGGTCCCTCGGTGCACCGCGCCAGCCCAGAGTTCAGGAGGGCTCCGTCGCAGGGCACGACGCTCACCTGGACCTGAGGGGGGCGGGTTTCCCACCTCTTGCTGTCCCTCGCCGTCTGCTGATTGGCTGGAGGAGAGATCCCCTGCTGGCAGGCGAAGGCTGAGTATTCGTCTCTCGCGCCGCCAACCCAGAGGGATTGTGGGCCGTCTCGCCGTCGTGCCGTCTCTTTGAAGCACAGCGCTTCTTCACCAGGCTCTTCGAAGGGGCGGTGCACGGCAAGCCCCGCCCCCTGCTCCCACCACTCTCCACCCCCCTCTTCCTCCTCTTCCTCCTCGCTGCTATGGGAAAGGTCCAACCCGCCCTTCGGCCTCTTCAGCCCTACTCGCCTCGTCTCTTTCTTGTCCCGCTGCTCCTCCTCCCTCTCCTCCTCCTCCTCCTCCTCCTCATCTTCCTCACCGGCTTTCCTCCTCTTCCTCTCGGCGGGACCTGGAGGGAGCGAAAGAGTTGAAGTTAACATGAGGGGCACCGGTGTCTATTCAGGAAGTCTGACTCCCACGTCTCCCGCGTCTCAGGTGTGCGGGGGGGGAGGAGTCGCTGACATCAGCCCAACATGTGGGCTCCTCTCACCTGCAGGGGCCTCGGGTGGGGCTGGCCTTCTCCCCCCACCCCCGACGCCTCTCCCTCCACCGGCCCGCGCGTCTGCCTGTTCTGCCTGCAGAGCTGAGACAGCTTCCTCTGCCCTGGGCCCCGAGCTGCATGCCTGCAGGGGTGGGAGCAGGATGATAAGCACGTGTGTGTGTGTGTGTGTGTGTGTGTGTGTGTGTGTGTGTGTGCGCACGCATATGTAGGTGACAGTATTAAGCCGGCTACTGTATTGGTGTGGGAAGGAGGCTGTGTGTGTGTGTGTGTGTGTGTGTGTGTGTGTGTGTGTGTGTGTGTGTGTGTGTGTGTGTGTGTGTGTGATAGTGTTAGGCCAGATGCTGTATTCTGTGTGTGTGTGTCCATGTGCATGTCTCTGATAGCATTAAGCCAACTACTGCATTGTATGTATACTTATGTGTGGGGGGGTGGATGTGTGTATGTGTGTTTGTGAGTGTGTATGTGTGTTTGTGAGTGTGTATGTGTTGTTTTGTGAGTGTGTGTGCGTGTGTATTAAGGCAGGTACTGTATTATGTATATGTGTTTATGTGAGCGTGAGTGACAGTAGGACCGTGTGTGTGTGTATCTCAGAGATACAGGACCTGGTCTGATGCTGTAGTGTTGCTTGACTTGTTAACTGTGTTCTGGAGAAAGATTAAAATTAACAAGAAAAAATATTAAAATGGCAGTAAGGACAAAAGAATTATCCGAAATACACACACACACACACACACACACACACACACACACACACACTTCTCACCAGGGTCATCCTGCTGATCTTGTTGCTGTGAGCTTTGCGTTTGGCAGTAGAGTTCTCTCCTGTCTGCGGTGTGTGGCTGACGTGGTCCAGAGAGAGTACGTGTGTGAGGGTTGGGTCCACGCTCAGAGGGCTCCGCACGCTACAGCAGGGGCAGCAGAACAGAACACGCTGTCTAGTACACTTCAGAAATCACACGTGACAGAGGTGGGGTGTGTGTGTGTGTGTGTGTGTGTGGGGGGGGGGGGTTCGGCATTCTCACTTGGTCGATCAGGACGGTGATGATTCTGGTGTCGTGGTCATGGTGACTGACAACACCGTGCAGCCACTGGGGTTTGGAGTCATGTTGGAACACCTTCACCCGAGGCCCTTCACACCACTGTGCCCTGCAACACACACCGGCCAGCCACACAGTCGGGGTGAACCGCAGACGTGGCAACAGCCCCACGGAAACCTCGTTGCCGTGACCACACTTCCTGCTCTAATACAAGCAAACACTACAGGTGGGGGGGAAAGCACACTGGATTCTGCCTGTAGAATCATGTCTGACCTGCACATTAAAAAACCCTCTTCTACTTGGGAAATCTAAAATAACTGATTATGTCATCTTATTTAGACAGGACTGACCCATTGAAACAGAGAAGAAAGCCCCCATGCACTCAAAACCCCTATACACATCATAACAGACAGTCCCCCAAAAATACTTCTTGATAACAAGGACTAACAATCAACTTCGGACAGAGCTGACAGCTTGAACAAGCATTAATCAGAAAAAACTCAGTCTGCTTTCAACAGACCTGACCAGCAGAGCACAGACACCACGTCTATCAGACACCCACGTTCCCAGTGTGCACTCTCCGCCCCACAGTGCTGAGGGATTTGAAGAGAAGGATCCTCCCTCCCTCCCTCCCTCCTCTCTCTCTCTCCTCCTCCCTCCCTCCCTCCCTCCCAGCAGAGGACGAGTGGAGCCAGAGTACCTAGCTGAAGAATGTGGCTGGAGCTGGTGCTGTGTGTTCCAGGCCTGGAGCTGCTCCCAGCCTGAAGGATCCGCGCTGAGGGACCGCACTCCCACTGACCACATCTCCCTGACACAACCACACACACACACACACACACACACACACACACACACACACACACACACACACACACACAACCACCACACACACACACACATACACACACACACACCACACACATACACACACACACACACACACACACACACACACACCACACACACACACACACACAACCACACACACACCACATACATACACACACACACACACACACACACACACAACCACACACAACCACACACACACACACACAACCACACACAACCACACACACAAACAAACACACACACACCACACACACAACCACACACACAACCACACACACACACACACACACAACCACACACAACCACACACACACACACACACACACACACACAACCACACACACACACACACACACGGAAAAGATTTCAGCATGAGAGGGCCGGTTTTCAGAGAAGTCCTGCTGGTCAGGGTCTGATTAGGAGTGGCAAAGGGACTGATTAACACACATGGATAGTTAAAGGAAAACTGGAACAGACAGGAAGAGAGGAAGAGAGGAAGAGAGGATGGAGGAGGGAGGAGGGAGGGAGGGAGAGGCAGAGGGGGGGAGGGGACGCAGAAAGAGTGAGAAAGAGGAAGTGCCATCAATAGTAGAAAAGACAGGAAGAGAGGAAAACAGCATTAGAGTGAGGGAATGAGACAGAGGGACCCTTTATAGAAGAGTGTTAGACACACACACATGCACCACACACACACACCACATATAGTATTACTCATGTGACAGGACACACCCCCCTCACCACACACGTGTGTACAAACATATATATACCCACACACAGGCGTGCACACACACACACACACACACACACACACACACACACACACACACACACACACACACTCAGAAGGGGCTGTACGTTATGTAAGGGAGGTCTGAATGTAGACAGCCAAACTCCATGCTGAACTCCTGTGGCTCTGTTTCTTGTTACGGAGTACACATAATGCCAAACACACCACACACACACACACACACACACACACACACACACACACTTGTGCACACACAGCCAATCCTTATACTCAGACATGAACACATACACACTCTAAAATAAATATTCAAATAACTCCCACACAAAATTATACCATGAATACATTACCTTTGTTTAACACACACGGGCACAGATAATGCTTAGTTTTACATACAGCAAACAATGACGGCTCATATTACCACAACACACACCACACACACACACACACACCACACCACACACACACACACACACACACACACACACACACACACACACACACACACACACTCTCACACACACACACACACACACACACACACACACACACCACACACACACACACTCCACACTCACACACACAAACATTTCAAATGAATTCCCTCAGGATCATGGTTAATCCCACACACTCCAAAAGGGTCAGGTCTTAAACTAGGTCTTAACCATGAGCCGCTCTAAGGTCTGGTGCGTGTGTGTGGTGTGTGTGTGTGTGGTGTGTGTGTGTGTGTGTGTGTGTGTGTGTGTGTGTGTGTGTGAATATCTTCTAGCGCTCGAGAGAGCAGTCGACCTGCTAGCTCTGTCCACTCTCCATCATCTTCCTCACCTCCCTCCTGCAACCTCATCATCAGCTTCAGACTGACCTGGGCTTCAACCTGAACATGCCCCGCCCCCTGCCCCCGCCCCTCCCCCGCCCTCGTCTTCCACGTCTCTGGTGGTGCCTGGTGTATGCGAACCGTCACGTATATATCAAGGGTTCTCTCCACTGCAGAGACCGTGGCTGTAACGCTCTACACCACCTCGCCAAGAGGCCGACCGCAGTCATCTGTGCTTTTCTAAAACACTCCCTGACAGAAACGTAAAACCAGCAGCGAACACACGGGCAAAGCCGCAGTCCGTCGCTCCTCCACCTCTAATGAGCGCTAGCACATCGTCACGCCAAGCTCCTCGGTATTAGGGACCAAACTCACACTTGGTGTTTTTTAAAAAATCCAATCACCACAAATAATGTTTGTATATGAAATGAGTGAGACTGTCAGGAATGGAGAGTGAGGGGCTTATCCGGGTTCTTAGCATACACCATCGCCAACGATGAACAAACAGGGAGGAGCTGAATCCCCAGCAGGGATTTGTTTGGCTTGGTGATTACGATTTCATGACTGTGATTCTAGTGCGTGTCTCCCGGTGACCAGCGCGGTTCACCACGACGACGCTGTCAGGACACCAGCAGCGGACCGCAGCTACAACACACCAGACTGAGCGAACACCTGCGACGTGACAGAAACTGCTGTCCAGGCGTTCAGCGGCTCTCTCTCTCTCTCTCTCTCTCTCTCTCTCTCTCTCTCTCTCTCTCTCTCACACACACACACACACACACACACACACACACACACACACACACACACACACAGATCCCTCTGCTTCATTACAGCTCTCCAGGGGTAAGCAGCCAGGCTCAAACATGAGGCATTGAGGCCAGTGCTAACACTCCCTGAGGCACACCGAGTGAGACACACTGAGTGAGGCACACTAAATGAGGCAGGCTGACTGAGGCAAGCTACCTGAGGGCATATTCACTGAGGCACACTAACTGAGTCACAGTATCTGAGACACATTAACTGAGGCAGGCTGATTGAGGCACATTAACTGAGGTAGGCTGACTGAGGCAGGCTGACTGAGGCACATTAACTGAGGTAGGCTGACTGAGGCACATTAACTGAGGTAGGCTGACTGAGGCAGCCGGACTGAGGTAAGCTGACTGAGGCACATTAACTGAGGTAGGCTGACTGAGGCACATTAACTGAGGCAGGCTGACTGAGGGCACATTAACTGAGGTAGGCTGACTGAGGCATATTAACTGAGGTAGGTTGACTGAGGCAGGCAGACTGAGGCACATTAACTGAGGCAGGCTGACTGAGGCACATAACTGAGGTAGGCTGACTGAGGCAGGCGGACTGAGGCACATTAACTGAGGTAGGCTGACTGAGGCACATTAACTGAGGTAGGCTGACTGAGGCAGGCGGACTGAGGCACATTAACTGAGGTAGGCTGACTGAGGCAGGCAGACTGAGGCACATAACTGAGGGCAGGCTGACTGAGGGCACATTAACTGAGGTAGGCTGACTGAGGCAGGCGGACTGAGGCACATTAACTGAGGTAGGCTGACTGATGCACATTAACTGAGGCAGGCTGACTGAGGCACATTAACTGAGGTAGGCTGACTGAGGCACATTAACTGAGGTAGGCTGACTGAGGCAGGCAGTCTGAGGCACATTAACTGAGGCAGGCTGACTGAGGCACATTAACTGAGGTAGGCAGACTGAGGCAGGCGGACTGAGGCACATTAACTGAGGTAGGCTGACTGAGGGCAGGCGGACTGAGGCACATTAACTGAGGCAGGCTGACTGAGGCACATTAACTGAGGTAGCCTGACTGAGGCAGGCGGACTGAGGCACATTAACTGAGGTAGGCTGACTGAGGCACATTAACTGAGGTAGGCTGACTGAGGCACATTAACTGAGGTAGGCTGACTGAGGCAGGCAGGACTGAGGCACATTAACTGAGGCAGGCTGACAGAGGCACATTAACTGAGGTAGGCTGACTGAGGCAGGCGGGACTGAGGCACATTAACTGAGGTAGGCTGACTGATGCACATTAACTGAGGCAGCTGACTGAGGCACATTAACTGAGGTAGGCTGACTGAGGCACATTAACTGAGGTAGGCTGACTGAGGCAGGCAGACTGAGGCACATTAATTGAGGCAGGCTGACTGAGGCACATTAACTGAGGTAGGCTGACTGAGGCAGGCTGACTGAGGCACATTAACTGAGGTAGGCTGACTCAGGCACATTAACTGAGGCAGGCTGACTGAGGCACATTAACTGAGGTAGGCTGACTGAGGCACATTAACTGAGGTAGGCTGACTGAGGCAGGCAGTCTGAGGCACATTAACTGAGGCAGGCTGACTGAGGCACATTAACTGAGGTAGGCTGACTGAGGCAGGCGGACTGAGGCACATTAACTGAGGTAGGCTGACTGAGGCAGGCGGACTGAGGCACATTAACTGAGGCAGGCTGACTGAGGCACATTAACTGAGGTAGCCTGACTGAGGCAGGGCGGACTGAGGCACATTAACTGAGGTAGGCTGACTGAGGCACATTAACTGAGGTAGGCTGACTGAGGCACATTAACTGAGGTAGGCTGACTGAGGCAGGCAGACTGAGGCACATTAACTGAGGCAGGCTGACAGAGGCACATTAACTGAGGTAGGCTGACTGAGGCAGGCGGGACTGAGGCACATTAACTGAGGTAGGCTGACTGATGCACATTAACTGAGGCAGGCTGACTGAGGCACATTAACTGAGGTAGGCTGACTGAGGCACATTAACTGAGGGTAGGCTGACTGAGGCAGGCAGACTGAGGCACATTAATTGAGGCAGGCTGACTGAGGCACATTAACTGAGGTAGGCTGACTGAGGCAGGCTGACTGAGGCACATTAACTGAGGTAGGCTGACTCAGGCACATTAACTGAGGTAGGCTGACTGAGGCAGGCTAACCCAGCCACACACTGTAAGGCACGCTGTGTGGGGAAGGGTGTGATGAACAAACAGGACCTGGACATGGGTGAAGAGCTCAGTGCACAAGAAATTAAAGATCTTCCATCTATCAGTGATCAAGCAAAGGTTTGGGGAACCCGCGGTGAACAGAAGAACCTTTTCATCACCAGGAAATATTATTTTATTCTTTAAAGATTTCAGTACCTCATGAATTATGGCATCACCATGGCAAGCTTAGCAGAAGATGCCAAAATCCAGAATGACTGGGGAATTTGTGTGGCTCAGAACGGCAGGTGGGGTGAGGTGTAATGAAACATGCACGTGTGTGTGTGTGTGTGGGTGTGGTGTGTGTGTATGTGGTGTGCATGTGTGTTTTATAGTGGCTCTAATAATCTCCCTGCATGTGTGTGTGAGGAGCAAGTCATCTCTGATTCCTATCTGACCTTGTATATGAGACATGCAGCTATGGGAGAGACTGTGGAGTGGAGGAGACTGTGTTAGACAGAGAGGGGGAGAAGGAGAGAGAGAGAGGGGGGTGTGGGGTGAGTGTGTGGGGGTGTGTGTGGGTGTTGTGTGTGTGTGTGGGTGTGTGGGTGGTGTGCGTGTGCGGGTGTGTGTGTATTACTCATCTGTGCCTCAGTTCTCAGGACGAAGGGAAGACATGATTTATTCATTTACCCCGCAGGCAGGTTTTGATCTCTCTCTCTCTCTCTTTCTCACAGCCACACACACACACACACACACACACACACACACACACACACACACACACACACACACACACACACACACACACACTACTCCCTCCCTCTCCCCCCCTACTGTTCTGTGCCCTCTCTCACCTCTCACTCTATTTCTCTCTCTGACAAAAACATGCACACACACAGACTCACAGACCCAGACACACACACACACACACACACACACACACACACACCATCTCCAGCACCCGCTTCAGTGGCTTTTAGGAGAAGGAGAAGGGGAGGGGGCAAGGCAGAGGAGAGATGGAGGGGAGGGATGGAGGGAGAGATGGAGGGAGGGGTGGAGGGAGGGCTAGAGGGGGAGAGATGGAGGGGGGGGCTAGAGCGGTGCTGTGGGTGGGTGAAGGGCGAATGGAGCTCACCCATGACGGGAAGGTTAATTAGTGTTAATTACTGCCTTACTCTGCTGCTTCATTTGATTGGTGGTGAAAAAAATATCACATTTTGCTTTAAAAGCAGAGTGGAAAATTACATTCACATAAATACACCACACACACACACACACACACACGCACACACACACACACGCACACATATACACGCACACACGCACACACACACGTATACACACGCACACACACACACGTATCATATACACGCACACACACATATACAAACACACACACACACACGCACACACACATGTATAGACGCACACACACACACACATACACACACTAACAGGATGCTCTCTCTCTCCATGTCTAGTTTGTATCTAAGTACACACACAAGCACACACAGACATGTACACTCCACTAACAGGATGCTCTCTCTCTCCATGTCTAGTTTGTACTTCGGTACACACACACACACACACACACACACGCGCATACATGCACACACACACACACACACACACACACACACACACACACACACACACAAACACACACACACTTCTGCTTCTAATGACCCAGTCTAATATACATTCTCATTATCTCAATAAGTGCATGTATACACACACACACACACACACACACACACACACACACACACACACACACACACACACACACAAGATAAACATTCTGCTGCTGATAACCTGACTGAACACACTCCCCCCACCTGACTAAACACACTCCCCCCACTTGACGGAGCACACTTCCCCCACCTGACTGAACACACTCCTCCCACCTGACTGAACACACTCCCCCCACCTGCCTGAACACACTCACCCCCACCTGACTGAACACACTCACCCCACCTGACTGAACACACTCCCCCCACCTGCCTGAACACACTCAACCCACCTGACTGAACACACTCCCCCCACCTGACTGAACACACTCCCCCCCACCTGCCTGAACACACTCCCCCCACCTGACTGAACACACTCGCCCCACCTGACTTGCTACCAGGCTAGAAATACACCATCATTTTCACCTGGAATTAATAAAACTAGTGGAGGTAGTGGGGAGGTCCAACTCAGAGTCTATGAGTCCATCTAAGAGGGCGGGGTACAGGTTACAGTGGACCTGCGGAGTGGCACCAGCCCTCCCCTGATCAGACACCCGGGCGCTTCATCATCCCATTTGAAATCTGATTGGAATTAGTAAAAATTAGCTTTGGTGAAAGAACTTACAAATACTACAGATATAGAACAGAATTGTTAATTTTATAAGTTTTAGCATGTTGACATTTTAGTCAAACTTTGAGGTCTATTAATGGCAGATTTAAGGGTCAGATTTAAAACAGCAGGAATTTTATTTAAAAAATCACAATTTAGCATAGTGGTCAGCATTAGTTCATGGATCTCATGCCAAGCCTGTTAATTAAGTATTTGGTACTGGCCTTCAAGAACGGGTAAGACTTGTACTGATTTGGCGCTCTGTAAATACGCAGTGATTTCAAAACGCATCTCTCGTTACAGACATCAAAAAAAGGGAACAATATCAGCTGACACCTAATACAAAGTTGATATTTTAAGGGATGAATATAGACAATTGAAAATGATGTGAACATTATGGCAGCTTATCTTCTCATGGCTACATGTTTTTATTTACATTTTTTCTTCTGGTAAATGTCCCTCCTGGCATTGGGATTATGAAGCTCATATTGAAATATTAAAAAGCTTTCAACCAAATCCATTTACCAGTCTGTAGTCCTGTGTGAATTTGCTACAGTCCTGCTCAATCAATCGCTGATTATTGGACCACAGATGCTTCCCTGTTATGTGGTGTAGGGGGGTTCATCTGAATGTGCCCAGACTGACGTTGAGGCGATCAATGAGTCTCACAGGATCAATACCACCCCCACCACCAACTCCACCCACACCTCCACCACACCCCCCACCCCCACCCCTGGCCTTCCATGGGTTCTGACAGGATTATTCATGTCGTAAAAGCAGGTGGAGCAAGATGAGTGGTGTGAGTGGGTGTGGCCTCCACCTAAACTCCACCCACTTTAAGCCCATTGACAGGGTACTTCAACAGAATGTTTACGGCAGGGGGCGAGAGAGAGCAGAAAGTTGCTGATATTTTTATTATAATATTGGTTATTTACTGCATTTAACATGTAGTTATCTTATTTATCTTTATTAGAATGTTGTCTATTACTGAACTTAGAGAGGAAATCATCAGACCAGAGATTTTTTAGCTTGATATATAAAACTTGATTAAGCTTTCTAATTTATTTTGCACCCCAATGCTAGATCTAACTGTCTTTTTTTCTATTAATAATCTGGATGGTTGACCCTCCCCACTGGGCAGTGTACACACAGCAGTTTTGTTCGTCCACTGGCTCGTACTACACAACAGCTGCATGTGTGTAAAGTGTGATCAGCGGTCCAACACCGAACCCAAACGAGTCCATAACGAACCCGCTACAAACGAGCATCATTTGCGCTTGTGCACACTGAGAAAAAACACCGCTCGCAGGACTGATGAGGACTGCTGTCAGAAGGGAGAGGACAGTAAGAGAGGGAGAGAGAGAGTGAGTGAGGGGGAGAGGAGGGGGAGGGAGGGAAGAGGGAGGGAGGAAAGAGGGGAGGGAGAGAGATGTAGAGAGAGGGAGGGGGGAGAAAGGGAAAGGAAGAGAGAGGGAAAGGGAGAGAGGGAAAGAGGGGGAAGGAGAGCAAGAGAGGGGGTGATGATTAAAGTAATATCAAAGAATGAGAATAAGATGACCTCACTCTAAGACACCACCAAACCATCACCACGGCAACACGGCCAAGGGAGACAGAGTGCTGATCCAACTATTGCATCAGGAAAGAGAGAAAGAGAGGCTGTGTGTGTGTGTGTGTGTGTGTGTATGTGTGTGTGTATGTGTGTTTGTGTGTGTGTATCTGTTCACGTGTGGTAGACAGAAAGCAACCTTATGCTCTTACTATGACACACACACCTATACACAGATAGACAGACACACACACAGACAAACACGCTCTCAGCTACACACACATGCACAAAACTAACACAAACACATACACACACATACATATGTAAACACACACACACACACACACACACACGATGAATGAGAGGTAGAGAGGTGAAGAGGTGTGTGGGACTGATACAGAGTGAGAAATAAATAGAGGCTGTGTGGCTTCATCGAATTTTAAATCGGAGAGGGGAACTGGAGGGGTAGATAAAATGAGAGAGACTGAGCGAGCGTGTGTGTGTGTGTGTGTGTGTGTGTGTGTGTGTGTGTGTGTGGTGTGTGTGTGTGGTGTGCGT
>NC_135227.1:17831593-17949422 GCF_052324685.1 Brachyhypopomus gauderio
CCTGAGTCCCCAAAGACAAACAAGCATGTACAAACATAATCACACACACACACACACACACACAGACCCCGACATGTATATACAGTTTCACAAATATACTCTAATCCTCTACCTTACTTAGAAACACACCTACACACAGGTATTAAGAGGGAGCTACTACATCTATGCACTGATAGACCAAGAGAATTTGCTATGGCCACATGAACTAAAACACAGATGTCTCAGACAACACACAACAAGCACTGAGACACAGGAAGATACATGCACACGCAGACATATGTCCACACGTCCACACACACCACACACACACACACACACACACACACACACACACACACACACACACACACACACACAGTGTCCATTCACTCATCCTACACTTCTTCTTGCAGTACTAAGCAGTTATAATTGGGCTTAAAGAGGAAAACAAACAAGCTAAATAAATTATAATAAAAATAAATTTTTAAAAGCATTGACCAGATCAAATAAGATATTCCAACAACACAATAATAAAAAATGTCTACAAAATAATATAATAATATAAATAATATAACAAGCTAGAAATCAGAAATGCATGCAAACGTGTATGCAGACACACACACACACACACACACACACACACACACACACACACACACACACACACACACACACTCCTGGTGTTGATTTAAATGTCATTACAGGATAAATCAGTGAGGAGCAAAGATGGGAGGAGGAGAGAGGGTGCCATTTACACAAAAAGATGATTAATGCGGGTACATACGCACCCCTCTACAACCCTCCCCACACACACGTCGCTGGCGATCATTTCACACGCTGTTTGAGATAAGAGCTTTGATCCCAGTAGCAAGCAGTGTGCATATGTGACTCGCGCTGATTAGCTTTAAAGTTCGAAAATTGCAGGTATGTCTGTAGAGTCTATGCATAGTGTACAAATCTACGCTTCATAAACACATATCATAAAGCTTACAAGTGGATTGTCAACATTTACATTATCTGTATTCACTTACACTATACCACACGGTGATGTTTGGAGATATGATTACACCAGTGACTTAATAAAACCGACTTTCCTACAGAGATCACACTTTCACCGACAGGCGATTTGAATCGGTTGTCCAACGTAAGGAGATATCGTTACGCACTACAGCAGCGGTGCAGTCAACTGCCTCAAAACAGCTGATTAGTGCAGAGTTGTCCCGCGAGCCGTGGCCACCTACACGCTTACACACACACACACACACGCACACGCGCGCGCGCATACACACACCCGCACAGGCACGCAAACAGTTGGTTTTTTTTTCACAGTCATAGTAACACGCCCAGCCCTCGGTTCGTAGTAATAGTTGCTTGAATGTTTGTTGACTATACAAACATCACGATAACACAAGCGTTGTGTTCGCACATTAAACTTTTGTAGAGAGTGCCAATAAACAATCCACTCTGCTGACAAATAAAACATTTACAAGCAAGTTCCGTCAGACCTAAAAGTAAAAAATGAACACCCATACGACAAAAAAATAATAAACTTTGGGCCAAATAAAGGCGAAAGACACCGATGAGAAACCTTACCGACACGGCAGGACTGTCGCGTGTTGTGACAGCGCGAATGACCCCAGCTCTCCAGCCCCAGCGCGAGACTCCGCCGAGCTCGAGCGACTCTCCGCCGCTCGCGCACAGGAATCGCCTGCCCACCAGCTCCGCGCGCGCTGCCACCGCCATAGCACCGCAAAAGTGCGAGATGTGTCCGCGGAAAAAGAAACTTCCAGGGAGCGCGGACTACCGTACGATCATTATTTAAAAAAAATAATCGGACTGATAAAATAGCAAATATAGAATTTTCTGTGACTGAATACCGGGGGTTTTAAAGTCCCTGCTCACGTCTTCTTGCGAACAGAGGTAGATCGCTGTGTGCGCCGTGAAACTGATTTACACTGAGAGTAGTAACAGTCATTATGGCTCCCTCTCTCTCCCTCTCTCTCTCTCTCACTCACTCACTCACTCACTCGCTCAGTCTCTATCTGTGTGTCTCTTACTTACTCACTGAAGCACACACACACACACACACATATACACGCACGCACGCACGCTCGCGCGCGGTATTCATCCGCCCTTCCTATAAAGCACACAGACACAGGACTAGCAGAGCGCAACGGGCAGGACTTGTCCGTCCGCCAGACAGAGTTCACTCGCAATGGGAGTCTCCTTTACTCCATTACTACAGACAGAAGAAAAGTAGTCCCTCGTCTAAAATACAGTTCTAAATGTATGAACTGTACTGAATTTACTGATTGATAAAAGTCAAGAACAAAAAAACCCTAAAAATATTTTAAAATGCTTTAATTTAGAACTGTCTACTTTAGAGGACTGGATCATGACAGATTTAATATTTGCACAATTAACTCTTTCCTCACTGCATTTATTGGGTCTTCAGTAGCCTGTTATTATACAAAAAAAAAGAAATAAAGTGGAAGGCTATAATAAGTATTTAATACAAAGGTTATTTGTGCTTTCAAGTTTTATATAAATCTGATGTAAGCCTTGCCCCATGTCTTGATAGGCACAGAAGCTCAAACAGTAATGAGCCCAATATAATTAGACAGAGCTGTAATGAGAATTAATTATATCTTACCTTTAGGGGGCGCTGAGAGGGGTAAAAGCACCTCCATATATACCATGTGAGTTCTTCCCTCTGTATCATTGCTGAACAGTTTAACATTAAGATGAAGCTTCACTTCATTGTCCCATTTTGTTTAAAAATGCCTTGAACTTACTGCATAAGAAAACCGCTCTGCAAGAAACCATTGAATCAGTTTGTACACATAGTCTACACACTGAGAAGGTATAGGCTGTTCTTATTCCATATCCAGGGAGTGTAGTGTGTTTTACAAGCAACAGAGAGTCTCACAATGAGTAGACGTACTGTATGGAAGCAACACTTAATTGTTTTATAATGGTGAACGACCGCTCAGCCTACACAAAACAAGCACTGAAGTGAGCAAAACAGCATCTTTTCACCACATTACATGACACAGCCATGACTTTTTTCTGAAGAAGAAGGTTAATTCATATGAGAACGTGTGTTAAATATCCGAGAAGCTACAGCACATTTTGGACTGAATTGCAAATGACACATTAAGGCTCTGCATTGGAAATGCATAATATTGCCGAAAGAGAAAGTCAGAAAAGTCTTTGTAAATTAACATAATACAGTGAGCCCTGCTATTGACGTAATCATATTTTAAAGTTGGGTACAGTCATTCCTATCTCGTACTTCACTGTCAGTGCTGTAAAATCACATCTAGAAAATGTGAGACTCATTGACTCACCACCAACACTTGCTCAGCAGAACCTAACCACAAGGCAACATTTGCTAGACATCTCAGTTTTAGTCTGCTGTGAATGAAACAGTAGCTTAACTGTCACTGTGAAGGTACTTTACAGTAAGCTTTGGGAAGCTTTCAAGGATGACTCGGCACTAGTCGATTACCTTCACAAACTCACGAGGAGCACTGACTAAGTCTGATTATCAGTGAGCTTGTGCAGTGTGCTGCTTAATGTGGTGTGATGTTTGGAACCAAATTCTATACAAGATGAGGAGGTGAAGTCTCTTTCAGACCTTAAAACCCCTAATAGAACCCCTCGATTTTGGATGGATGGATGGATGGATGGATGGATGGATGGATGGATAGATAGATAGATAGATAGATAGATAGATAGATAGATAGATAGATAGATAGATAGATAGATAGATAGATAGATAGATAGATAGATAGGCTGTTGTCTTTCAATTCGTTTACGCTAGGTGTCGCAAAGCCTTTGACACTCTGACAATTGCGTCATTTCAAACTATTCCCTGCCTTGTTCATTGTAAACTAAAGTTATTGTGCCATCTGGTGGTATATGTTTTGAACACTTTTATGAAACTTTTTTCTATGTAGAAGCTGGAAGTTCAAGTTGTTTAGACTGCATACAAATGCCCACAATGGCTCGACTTTTGTCATTTGCTTTATTGTAAATTTTGTGCTTTATATACATAACAAAATATCAGTCAAATAGTTCTAATAAGCAGAAAGGAACCCTTTGAGGTTTGCTGACTTCACTGGGAAAATACTAACAAATGCTAGCTACGAATCCATCAGCAACACTGCCACAACTATAATACACCACTACCACTGCAGAGATTACACCTTCTCTAACTGTGGCCTTCCGCTTTCTGAACGGTAACAGAACGGTAACTGTAGCCAAGTCTGCCATCTAGAGTTGATGTGTGAAACAACATTGGCACACGCTATTCTTGCATCTGATGTCGCGAAGTTAATATTATAATATTTATAGGCCTAAATATGAAGTCAAGTTCTATTTCTTCCTTCCTTGCAGGTAACTAATACATCTACACACTCCCCCTCATAACCCGAATGACAATAAAATAATAACGTATAGTAGCTAAAGTAGTTAAAGAAAAAAGTTTGTAATTCATGACGTATTTTACGTGGGCTCAGGGCGTCACCTTTGGCCAGGTCGTCTCATCTACTCAGAGTCTGGACTTCCTGTGAAAGATAAACAAATGGAACACCAAACGCCAACCTGTCAAAACCCTCAACATGTAACCGCCAAGGGGCATTTAACGGACCGAAATGCCAGGGCAGAAAAGAAAATACAACGTACGGTTCCCACCTGTGAGTAACGCGCTCGTTTTCTTCTCATTCCGAAGTTTTATTGAACATTGTGTATGCCGCGTATCCTCTTCGCGAAAGCCCGACCTGTGTTCGCCTCTCAAGCAGGGTCGCATTAAGAAGATAATGCAGAAAGATACGGAGGTTGGACGAATGGCCACCGCTGTTCCTGTTATCATTTGTATCCTTTATTAGTATTATTTGGTGTCGGTCTGCCACGAGGAGGAGCGATGATTAAAGAGTAACCAGAAGGCGTAACTAAAATTGTGTTTAGTTGTGTTCCATTACTTTCAACTAAGCTAAAGCTTTGGAAATGTTCATGATATCATTTCTCTCCAAGACCAGCTTGATCACCCAGTCAGCGAACAGCAGAGTCATGTCCATTAACCACATGTGAGTGGATGAAAACCAGACCGTTCAATCCTCAGTGTATGCATCCTTGCGTGTGAATGTTCAAAATGATTAATCTGTTCCTCTCTGCTCTCATTAAGGGCGTTCATATTCTTTCTTGACTGGTTTCTGTAGGAAACAGTGCATCATGTCAGAGAAGCTTTTTGACTTCTTGAGGGAGCTTGCAGAACAAGCTTCTGGCACATCAACACCTAAAGAGGGTAAATCCAAGGGGAAGGGTTCAGGACACAGGTATGCAAACCCACCGCAGTGCCAACCACTGGCTGGCTAGTCCCTCTACATTGATGGTGCAGGTGCCATGTTCCAAAACTCTCCCAGAAAACACAAAGGGAAGTAGAACTCTCATAGACCTTTATGAATGTTTCTGAAATGCTTCCATTCCAGGAAAACATGGCACAGTATACCCATCAAAGCCAAGACGTCTGGGAAGGAGGAGACACCCAAGAGGCCCATCCAGCCGGACGTCAACAGTGACTCCTCTAGTGTAGGGCAGCCTTTGACTAACTCTGCTCCTTTCTTGTTCTGTGACATTACTCGTGGCCTAGTTTTCCAGCCACACACACACAAGAACTTTTGGATTCTCCAGCACTGCCCCTTGGCACTTTCCATTGGGTTTTAATTCAGCATCTAATCTGCGAGTGGGAAAACTGATCCATTGGTTTGATGCAATTCCTTTACTGTTAATCAGGAGTCTGAGCTCGTCATCTGCGTGGAGACAGAGTCACCATCGTAGCGACTGGCTGAAATGGTGAGTCTCAGTCTCTGATCATTTGTTCATTCTTCTCCATGTGCTAATCCTTTGGTTGCCTTGCATACTTTTCAAACAGCACATGGTAGCTTGACAGGTAAATGTTCTGAATGAAAGATTTCATGCCAGATAAAGTTTTTATTCCTTTCTTCTTGTAGAAGTCTCAGTAGTTCCTATTCTTCTTCTCACGGAATTCTGCAGCAATATTCATGAAGACCAACAAAACCTTTTTTTCTTTTAATATTTCTCCATTTTAATTTGAAAAATGTTTTTGCTATTTAGGCAGAATTAAAATGTGCAGAAAACTAAAATACCACCCCCAAAAAACCTTGTTGGTTGGAATAGGTTGATGAACCAAAAAGTGTGTAGCAGATTTATTGAGAAAGTACCAATGGTAAAAAAAAACCCTTAATGTTAATGACTTTTGTAGGTTTTAAATCCCTATAGTATATAAAAAAAACCTTTGTTTATTCTACAAGAGGGAGATAAATTTTTTTTTTACGTTGAGCACTACTTTGTCTTTTTCATTTCTTTCTGTTGGATTCATAATTGTTGTTGAACCTGTAACTGCCATATTGGTTGAAGTTTCTTAAGGTGTTCTCAAAAATGTCTAAGCTGTGCATTGGATGCATACAACAAATGTTTTAATACCTACAGTATTATGGGATGTACCCTTAACTGAACCAATCACATCACATCCGAAGAAGGATGTTCAAATCTCTGGGATCCACCAGTGAGCACTGCAAAACGAACACATAGAATGTCTGAAGGTGACAATTTTATTTAAAGAAAGCAAATGAAAGTTTCACCTGTTTACAAACTGTGGTGCTGATGTGAAGGTAAAATAAATAAAATCAGATTTCTATAAACCCAGAGCAAGTCCTTGTTTAAAACCACAAACCGCTTCTCGCGCAAGGACCAACTCCCTATTTCTCTTTGTACTTGTCTCATGACAATGCACAAAGGATGTTATTTTTGAATTACACTTACAGCTGGTCTTCCATAATTTGGGAAAATTAATTTTAAATAACAGTGACAAAATTTCCTGGAGAAATGAATACAGTACTTGAAGCCTTAGATCAATAGGAGAGCAGCCATATGAAGGAATGCCCATCTGTGCTTTCTGACAACACATTTAGTATCTTTTCTCCAGCAAAAAGCACCCAAGCTGTTCAAGCATTTGTTCTTTTAAAAGAATAAAAGTAGCATCAACAATAACACTTATTATGCTAAACATATATTATGATATTGACACATTTAGAGAAATGATTCCCCCTTAAAATCTTTCATCATCTCCTACGATCAGAAAGAAACTTATTAATTTATTGGTTTGACAGTCTCTTTATTCTGCTTCAATCTTCCACACCATTCTTTAGGTTTTAGGCATAGATAAATTTGAAGAGAAAAAAAGCCATATCCTATGAATATTAAAATAAAAAACAAAAAAGCCCTCTTGGTTCAGAGGCAGCAGCACTGCCCTCTGCACATTTCCAGGCCTCATTAGTGCCACATGGAAAACTTACCCTGCTACAATAAAAATGTGAATTCATCACACACACGTGCAGGTAATACATGAGTAAGAGACTGAGGTCTCCCATCGGCCCCTGCGCTCCAGTGACTTCATATGCTCCCTTCCCTTTCTTTCCAGACAGTTGGACTTTTTTTTAAACCACAAAATCAGAAAGAACATATACAGAAGATGGAGCAACGCAAAAGTCAGCTGTTCAGTGGACACTTGGCCCACTGCTCTTATTTGTACATATGGACCCAAAAAAAGGGGGGGGGGGGGGGGGGGGGGGGAGATGGGCAAAAAACAATTATAATAAAAAAATTAGGGCCAATGGGGTGTTGTGTTTGGGGAGCTCAGCAGAGTCGAGCACCGTAGCCAAATGTCTGTTTGATGGCCTGGCAGTAATACCTCTGCCAGCCCTCTCGCGTTCGATCCTCGTCACTGTCGGGCACCGCCCGACACTCCACGCTCAACTCCGTCTCGCTGCCCTTGTCCGTGAAGGTCAGGGTCACGGTCGCATAGTGCTCTGCAGACGCACGACAAACGCCAGACATCGGAAATGGAAGGCAAAGGGTGAGACGAACAAGAACGCAGCACCACGTCTAGAAATGTTGAACGCAGCGTTTTAAGGGTTTGGCTCTTACCGCATGGCCATGTGTTATACCGCCACTTCATGACTATCTTTTCCTCAGGAACCTGTAAAACACCAGAGTGCCGAGTCAATACACTCATACTTATTTATCATTAGGCAATATGAATGTGAGAACATTTGTGTCATTGGGGTTTCTAACAGAAATCACGAGAGATCTCACCAGCTCCTGGAATTCTCCAACGACGTTCCCCTCAAACAGGCGGAACTTTCCGCCCTTCTCTGGTTCCACCACAGCAGCGGAGTGTGTGAACGCCTGCACCAGCTACACAACACACAATGACAGAGTTATTGTGGTTTTTTGAACACAGAAATCTACTAAATTTGTGCGAGAGTCAAACGTGAACACAAAGAAGAGACGCACCTCCTGCTTGAGGAAGACTCTGTACAGGTCGTCCGGCGAGGTGAGGAAGGTGTCCCTCAGCGAGAACTTGCAGGTGGGGATTTTCACCCCTGTGTTTGGGGGAGGAGCTGTGGTACTGGAGCCAATCTGTACAGCAGAACCACGCAAGCCCCTTTACCCAAACTGAATACATCCAACACGTTTTCACACTTCACAGTCTTTTTCCTGATTCATTGATTCGTTTATGTTGGGTTCAAAAGACCAGTGTGTGCCCACCTGCGTCTTGTCCATTTTGACTTTTGACTGGGACATCTGCTGTTTGGTTACACCATTGGCTGTAGGCAAGATCATACCCTGTGTGAACTCTGCAAAAGAACAGACAGGTCATCAAAATACAATCAAAACTCAGAGGTTTTGCTTCTCCTGCTAGCTACTTCTAAATCCTTCACTAATGTAACATTCAAATGGTATACTGTCTCTCCACCAACGCTCTGACCCATTACCCAGTTTCCACCCAGTCCTATAATCAGTGGAGTGAGCAAGGAACGTGAGAATGTGAGGGCAATGGTCTGACCTGTTTTGAGAAGCCCCACATAGCTGTCCAGTGCTTCTCGGACTTTGTGTGCACCATCCTTACGCATCAGATCATAGAGTGGCGTTTCAGGCTCATCTTTACAAAGGCTCACGACTACCTGTGGCCCCGCCCATGGAAGAACAATACAGCAATTCAAAGGTGGGATCACGTAAGGAAAATCCCAACACGCATACACAACACTTACGGCTAGTAACTAGTGAAATAAAAACAACCAGGCCCACATATATATAAAAAAATACATTGAAATTGAAGTGGACGAGCCCTACTGGATTTTTTTTGGGGCTCAACAAACTTACATCAAGATCATCCATGTCATTTTCATCTGAAAGGTTTGGAACTTCAAGGTTTCCTTTGTATTTTATCCCGGATGTTGATGTCCCTGTAGAAAAAGAACATGTATTACATTTCAACACAACAAGCAACTGAAAATATCCAGAGAGGAATGTGTATGTAGGAGACTGAAAATGACACCAAAGAATCAGTGTATTAATAATCAGGTTTCATAACCAGAAAATCACCACATGTCTTAACATTTGTGATAGCAGTAAACACAAAGATGTTTTACACAAACACAAAAAAAAAACCAACTACATAGCATTTTTATTAAAAGTACACATATCCTTGATGTGTAGCACCACTATGAAATAATACCTCTGTTGTATTTTTCCCCAGTAACCCATCCAGTGGAGAATTTGCTGCTTGCTAACCAGTACCCTGAGGCACTTTATGTCTAAAAATGCCAAGCAACTCTCAATATATAGTGATTAATCACTGGTTTGCACAACCCATTAACAGCATAATATCAGAGGGGCCCTAAATCAGAGGTGCTCAACTCTGGACCTGAAACAGTACTACCCCACAATGCAACACACCTCAGCCAGTCAAGCATGGCCCCGGGAGCATCTGGATATCAGCATCACATATGATTGGGACTAAGGATCAGAGTTGAGCACCCCTGCCTAAAATAATGGCCGCTCTCTCCACGACTCTCTCTCTCCTCCTTCACTCGCACCTTTCCACTTGGCCTTCAGATTCCACTCGTAGAAGAAGATGAGTTTCCCCTTGCGGTTGTTGATGGACGCCTCTCCTTCCACCTTGCTGACCTCCGTGATCTCACACTTGCCCTCGTTGTTCTCCACGCACAGCCCCTCCAGAAGCTCCTTCAACTTCTCCGAGGACCAGTTTGTGGCATCCCTCTCCGTCCTGCCCAAGACAGCAGGTGACGCTTGGCGTTACGAACAGTGATATTTGGTGTTCCAGGCAGTGATTCTTGGGGGGGGGGGGGGGGGGTTAACTAAACCAAACCACCAGTACAGACTGGGCTGACTACGACTTAACAGCACAAAGGTGCAGCCAGTTTTACTACCAACAATCATTTGCCACAGGAAGAATCAGCTTCACATTCACAGACCAGTGGTTCAAAAACCACTTGGCCAAAGATTATAAATAAAGTAACTATCATAAAAACAGGTCACAAATATGGGTAGAGGGGCCTTTGTGTGTGTGTGTGATACAGTCCAATTTTCAACGTAGTTATAAAGTGTATAAGCGGAATTCTGAAAATGCATTACAGTCAGGAATGAAACAACGAAGGGACCGGAACAGCCAAAGACAGGTGGGAGCCCCAAAGTCCTGATCCTGTCCCAACCAGCAACACATCAGTAAATAACGTGTAACGACCGTGTAGGCAGTCACAACCCAGCCGACCACCTCACACACGTCGAGTCTGAAATAAAACCTCAGCTCCACGACTAACCGTGGCCAGATCACCTAGCTAGCATCGAGTCTGTAGGCTTAGGCAGCACTGCGATAAAACAAAAAAAAACCCACGCCGGTGCGAACACGAAGCATCACGGGTTAAAACGTGAGCTCGACGTCGCCGGCTGGATCTCTGCTGCTTGACCACCGCGCGCGGCTGCCGTTTCTAATAACAACCACGCTCGCGAGCTAATGACGCTACAGCCGGCTCGCGAGCCTTTAAGATGGCTAACACACCGGCTGACGGTCGAGGGTTTTTTTGTCGTTTTTTTTTAATCTCACCAATGCCAATTGTTGACATTTGTAGCATCCGCTCTTTCTTCCACAATCCATCGAGGGTCACCTTCTCCCCACTTGGCCATGTTTATTCAGGATGACTAGCTAAAACGTTAGCAGCGCTCACAGGAACCGTGCACGCGCGGACTCGGCGGCTTCACGCGACTTCTGGAACACTCCTCACGCGCACCTCCGCTTTTTGCTGCCCGTAGAAATTACTGGAAACGGAATTGAGTGTCACACTGAAATACATCCGTAAGGCGCACCGGGCCACATCCACACCTTTCCGTGTGTTTTTAATGCCGTGTCTGTGTTTTACGGCGGTGTACTTAAAATCGAAAATTAAACATAGTACGACGTACTAATTACGTTTCTTGTTTTTCTTTAGGTATATTCAATTCAGCAAACTGAAAGGAAATTCTGAAAATCTATGAGCAAATGGTGAGCTTTCAGTTTTCTTAAGAAATCTGACCTTTACATATGTTATGTACTCTCTAATAAAAAAGGCGTTAAACCGAAATCTGTGACCCCCGATTTCTGTGACTGTAGAGCAGCATATGGGTTGGTATCAGAATATGTAACCGCACGGACAATAAATGTGTTCAATACTAATCAAAATGTTTTAAGGTGTTGTGATTTCTGACGCCTGTGTGCTGCACCCAGACATAAACACTGTTGTGCAAATGAATGTGAGGCGATGACAACACATGAAAACACTGAGTGGTGTTTAAATAATTCATTATGATGGTGGAATTTCATATTCTGATGATAGCACGTGGAATTTAATTATCTATGAATTATTGTTTGTGTCCTTACAGTAAAATGTGTAAAACTGTTATGTTAAATAGTGCATGATACTGTAGGTAAACAGTTTAAGAGCAAGTTAATGTACTCTACAGTTGCATCTTGCAGGATTGGGTAGTCAGTTTCATGTAATTATGAGAATTAATAAACCTACGTTTCAAAATTCAGAAAAAAATCAATGGCCGATATGTTGTTAAAGAAAGTAATGTTTTTCTTTTAGTTTTCTATTGGTTTATATGCATTATTATGTGCATGTTATTTTATTTTGAATTTCTGTTAAATAAAATCACATCAAACTCCGATTTTAACATGCTAGACATGTTAAAATAAATGAATGCAACAGTAGAGTATGCTAATAATCATCATAAAGTTGAGTTTTTCAGACATTGTACGGTTTGCGTGAGAGTTAGCAAACATAGCATAGGCTGTTATCAGCAGACTGACGATCCCAACACTAGATGGAACTGAAGCGCCATGGTTAACTCATGCGCGTCGAATAACCAAAGCAGTATTGTATTAGGCTACATACCACACACGGATACACCTAGATACACCTACGGATTGCGTAATATTAATTATTGTTATTAAATCATACAAAAGTAAAATTATATTTTGTTTAATGGAATAATTAAGTAAAAGCAAAATAACCCATAATTATAACTGTGAAACTGCATTGTTTAGGTTGTTTGTGGATTTATTTTTGCTGTTCATTTAATTTATTTAATTATTTATTTATTACTTTTTGTCTTTTAAAAGCAAGCAAGTACTGTCATAGTAGAACAGAATACTCTTAATCATGAAATAATAGAGCTCTTGAATATTCTCCATATGTATCAGAGTCATCGTCTAAGACTTCCATAAAGAGAAGAATACATCTGCATAACCTTAGAGGGATCTTTATATTTAAAGCACTGGTAAGCCTCAAGAACAGGCTCCCTAAACACTCCCTAAAACCTCTGATGCAAAATCCTATAGACAGATGAGATTAAGACTAGTGTGGGAAATAGGAAAGTGCAGATACAAGCTATGCTCCCCACAGTCACAGGAATCCCATTCAGTACGCAATACAATTCCTGGAGACAACACTGAAATAAAATTTCAATGAGAGTGGTTGATTAACAGGTTTAGCAGAACCTCCCCAGGCAAGATTCACATCTAGATCCTGCATGGGTCTGGTAGAGCTCTGTATGGGTCTGATAGAGCTCTGTATGGGTCACAGGCTTCAGGCCGGCATGACCTGCAGAGAATGTGCAACCAAGCATTAAACCTGGCGGTCTTAATTAAGATGGTTGTTCATCTGTCCAGTTATTTGTGTTGCCATGAAATGGGTGCAACCTACAAAAGGGGCTATAATACTTCTATGGTTAATTTAAATGGTTACAACGGCAACACTGTACAGTGCTTACAGACTACAGTATGTTTGGAAATTCATGCAAGAGCAGCACAACCTTTCATTTGTGCTGTACCTTGGACGGGAGATAACGGTATATTTGTTTTGGTTTTTTTTAATGTCACGACTCAGGTGGTGCCACAGTGCGATGTGTGGTAGACTGCAGCTCCCACTCTTAGACTTTACTTGTGGCCATTGAAACAGAGAGGGAGGGACGGCGGAATGAAGCTCCTGGGATTGGTAGCACTGTTTGCACTAAGCTTTGCTCAGCATGATCCCCACATGAAGCATGGCAGAACCTCCATTGTTCACCTGTTTGAGTGGCGCTGGGCAGACATCGCTGTGGAGTGTGAGAGGTATCTGGCGCCAAATGGCTTCGGCGGAGTTCAGGTACAGATTGGGTACAGATTACATACAGATTGGGTTTAGCAAGACAGATAAGTACAATACATCGGGATGTCATCGTTTGCATATACTAATGGTTAAATAAATAAATAAATTTAATAATTTTAATAATTTTTTTTTATTTTAATAATTTTATTGATTTATTTATATACTAATGGTTAGTTGGATTCTTTGTAGATATCTCCCCCTTGTGAGAACATTGTGTTGACCAACCCATGGCAACCTTGGTGGCAGAGATACCAGCCAATTAGCTACAACCTCTGCTCTAGATCAGGAACTGAAGAGGAGCTGTCAGATATGATTACTCGCTGCAACGATGTTGGGGTAAAACCAAGCAGTGTCACTATGCATTCCAAACCAAAGCAATATATAAAAACAAAATTCTTGGTTTTGGATGTAACATCAGTATCACTATCGCACCCTTGTCTGTATGTTAATATGAGAAGTACAGTCTTGGCTTCTGTGGTCTTGTTTTGCTAGGTGAACGTTTACGTGGATGCAGTTATTAATCATATGTGTGGAGCGAGTGGAGGTAAGGGCCACCACTCCAGCTGTGGCAGCTACTTTAACGCCGAAAACAAAGACTTCCCCTCTGTGCCATACTCATACTGGGACTTCAATGAGGGCAAATGTAAGACGAGCAGTGGCGATATTGAAAGTTACCAAGATATTTTTCAGGTATACCTGTCAAATCACACATTTGTTGTGTGTTTATTGTGAATCATGACCTACATTTCAAAATTGTTATCATATTTTCCTCTCATTTCAAACAGATCAGGGATTGTAGGTTGGTTAGTCTTCTGGACCTTGCCCTGGAGAAGGACTACGTGAGAGGAAAAGTGGCACAATACATGAACAAGCTGATCGATATAGGTGTGGCCGGGTTCAGAATGGATGCCTGCAAGCACATGTGGCCAGCTGACCTTTCGGCGGTTTATGACAAACTGCATAACCTCAGCAGCAAATGGTTCCCGTCTGATTCCAGGCCCTTCATTTACCAAGAGGTAGCTGGCATGAACCTTCCAGACCTGACGGCGGCTCGCAAGATGTTGAAAAAAAAAATGTTTCACGATCATCGATTTCCCTTCAGGTTATTGACTTAGGTGGGGAAGCCATCCAGGTAAAGGAGTACTACGATATGGGGAGAGTGACAGAGTTCAAATACAGTGCCAAACTAGGCACCGTCGTGCGCAGATGGGAGAAGGAGAAGATGAGCTATCTGAAGTAGAGCACGCCCACGTCTTACATCTGACCACATGATCTTAAGTGATGCCGTCGAGTCTGAGAGCTCGCTTCTGCTTGTTTTCAGGAACTGGGGAGAAGGCTGGGCCTTCATGCCCTCTGATAAGGCTTTGGTGTTTGTAGACAACCATGACAACCAGAGGGGCCACGGAGCCGGAGGAGCTTCTGTTCTGACGTTCTGGGATGCCAGGTATTCCCGTTCATCCCTCCTCACCCTGGCCCCACCCTCCGAAGACCTTCAAGTGCGTTTAGAGGGTTTTCCTCTCTTTCTGACCAACAGCCGTGTGTAACTGTTCTCTGCAGGCTTTATAAGATGGCGATGGGATTCATGCTAGCTCATCCATATGGTGTGACCAGAGTGATGTCCAGCTACCGCTGGGATCGGCTTTTTCAGAATGGAAAGGTAAACACTTACATAAGATCTCAAAAAAGGACAAAAGCCAAAAGCACATTGTACTTCAGGCAATATTTGGAGGTTTTATTTGGAGTTTCTTCACTTCGAAATGGAGCAAATGTAATTTATCTGTTGCTGCTCTGCAGAAAAACACAGATTAGCACAAGTAATGTTAGGCACTGAATATTGCTTTCAATGCCTTACATTTGAGGACCTGAATGACTGGATGGGCCCTCCAAGCCATAGCAATGGATCGACCAAATCTGTGCCCATTAACCCAGACACCACATGTGGGGACGGCTGGGTATGTGAACACCGATGGCGTCAGATCAGGTGGGTGCACTCTGGAGCTCCAGTGCTGTTCATCACTTATCTGTTCCAAAGTAATGTTCTATTCTCGCTGTTCAGGAATATGGTGAAATTTCGTAACGTAGTCAACGGACAGCCTTACAGCAACTGGTGGGACAACGGTAATAATCAGATCGCCTTTGGTCGTGGCGATCGGGGCTTCATTGTCATCAACAACGATGACTGGTGAGGACAGGCTAAACATTAACCGAAATACCAGACATGAATTAAGCCGATGGAGTGTACTTGCACGGCACGTTTTTCCAACCGTTTCTCTGTACCAGGGATCTGAATGAAACTCTCAACACCGGCCTTCCTGCCGGCATCTATTGTGATGTCATCTCTGGGGATAAGCTTAATGGCCAATGCTCAGGGAAGCAGCTTAAAGTGGGCGGAGACAGGCGAGCCCAGTTCCACATCAGCAACACGGACGAGGACCCGTTCATTGCTGTTCACATTGACTCTAAACTGTAAATTTACTTCAGAAACTAATAAAGCTGCAGAACCCAGACACACTGGCACTGCAAAAAACAATGTATTTCTTTCTCTCGAAGAAAGTAAGCAGGCTCTTTGCATGTACAAACCAGATTCCAAAAAAGTTGGGACACTAAACAAATTGTGAATAAAAACTGAATGCAATGATGTGGAGATGGCAAATGTCAAAATTTTATTTGTAATAGAACATAGATGACAGATAAAAAGTTTAATGTAATAGAGTAAATGTAATATTTTAATGGAAAAATATGTTGATTCAAATTTTCACAGTGTCAACAAATCCCAAAAAAGTTGGGACAAGTAGCAATAAGTGGCTGGAAAGAGGAAATTGAGCATATAACAAAGAGCTGGAAGACCAATTAACACTAATTAGGTCAATTGACAACATGATTGGGTATAAAAAGAGTGTCAGTGTCTCTCTGAAGCCAAGATAGTAAAAGGATCACCAATTCCACCATTGTTGTGCAATACCAGAATGGTGTTACCCAGCGTAAAATAGCAAAGACTTTTAAGTCATCATCACCAACCATGCATAACATAATCAAAAGATTCAGAGAATCTGGAACAATCGCTGTGTGTAAGGGTCAAGGCCATAAAACTCTACTGGATGCTTGTGATCTTCGGGCCCTTAACTGTCACTGCACCTCAAACAAGAATGCCACTGTCAAAGAAATAACAGAATGTGCTCAAGAATACATCCAGAAAGCATCGTCAGTGAACACAATCCACCGTGTCATCCGCCGTTGCCAGCTGAAACTCTACAATGCAAAGAGGAAGCCATTTCTAAGCAAGCTCCACAAGCTCAGACCTTTACACTGGGCCAGGGGTCATTTAAAATGGAGTGTGGCAAAATGGAAGACTGTTCTGTGGTCAGATGAGTCACGATTTGAAGTTCTTTATGGAACACTGGGACGCCATGTCATCTGGACCAGAGAGGACAAGGATAATCCAAGTTATCAACACTCCGTTCTGAAGCCTGCATCACTGATGGTATGGGGTTGTATGAGTACTTGTGGCATGGGCAGCTTGCATGTCTGGAAAGGCACCATTAATGCAGAGAACTATGTTCAGTTTCTAGAACAACATATGCTCCCATCTAGACATCATCTCTTTCAGGGAAGACCCTGCATTTTTCAACAAATAATGCCAGACCACATTCTGCAGCAATCACAACATCATGGCTACATAGGAGAAGGATCCGTGTACTGAAATGGCCAGCCTGCAGTCCAGATCTTTCACCTATAGAGAACATTTGGTGCATCATAAAGAGGAAGGTGCGACAAAGAAGGCCCAAGACGATTGAACAGTTAGAGGCCTGTATTAGACAGGGAGAGCATTCCTATTTCTAAACTTGAGAAACTGGTCTCCTCTGTCCCCAGACGTATGTTGAGTGTTGTAAGAAGAAGGGGGGATGCCACACAGTGGTAAAAATGGCCTTTCATTGCAGATAAGTTGATTGATTTTAATTACTTTGTGCACCATCAATCTAAATGGTTAGATGATTTCTGTTATTTAGTCTCTTTTGAATTAAGTCAGTAGCAAGATGCCCCCCCCCCACTAGCTGTCAAGTCTCTGTTGTCCTCTCCCATGTGTTAGTAATTTTCCATGCCTGTTTGTCCCACCTTCTGATTTGTAACCCCGCCTATTGTTATGTCTCTTGTGTTCCTCGTTTAGTTCCTTGTCAGTGTCTTGTGTGCAAACCCTGTGTTTGGTCCATTGTGTTGTTGTACCGTGTCTGAGCAATGTGCCAGTAGTCCAGAAATATGCTATCTGTTAATCTGTATGCTCTTGCTGTATAACCTTAGCCCTTGCTTTTAGTTTCAGCCTGTCGTGTCTAGTCCCTTAGCTGTTCATCATTCATTTTCCTATATCTCCCATGTCTAGTCCTGACTCTGTTCGTTCGTTTATATTTTATTTTGGATTATTGTTACATGTAGGAGTTGAAGGCCCCAAAGACAGGGGTTAGCATAAGATTAAGGCAAGACTAATTAAAACCTTGTAATTAGTTACAAGGTATGATTTATATTACATTACTGACAGACAATATTTTGTAGTTTTTAGTGCTTGATTTATGTAAAAGACCTTTTTATAATCCCTCTTTCACTTCAAGACCCTTTAAAAAGATTGATCACCATCGGGTCTTCATCATCCCAAATGTCCTCTCCACCATAGACCTGGCCTTGGACAGGTGTCAGTTGTACCTGTCCTCAGTGATGGCTAAGTTTCCTTGAGAAAGTAATCCGATTACTGATTACTCCTTTTAAAAGTAACTTAGTTACGTTACATATTACTTGATTTTAAAAGTAACTACGTTAGATTACAAGTTACTTTAGTAGTTACATTCAGCAGCAAAATAAAATTTTCCAATACTCACTTTATTGGAAGTGCACTTTTAACAGTAACAATGTATTGAAGCAGGTTCGGTAACCGAGGCAGAAACTGCTTAATCCAAAAATCCCGAGGAGGGAAACTTTATTGATAACGCAACCCCCCCCCCACAGTAACGCACAGTTATTTGGATAAGTAACTTTAATCTGATTACTGGACTGGAAATAATAGCGCGTTATATTACTCGTTACCGAAAAAAGTGGTAAGATTAGAGTAACGCGTTACTGACATCACTGCCTGTCCTGCACTGCATTCTGTACTGGCTCTCTAAATGGAGCCATGAGGCGGATGGGTGAAGCCAGACAGGTATAACCACATGAGAGAAAGCGGGTGACCCAGCAAGATGGCAGAAGCCTGCACCGATGTCCTCCAGTTCAGCAGGAGAATGAAAGTGGACCACTCTTTTGAAAATGGCCATAATCCCTTCATCAGTGCGGTGGATAGTTTCGGGGAACATCAAAAAGCAGAAAACACGTGGTAAGATGTGGCACTGGCGAGCCAGTAAAGAATAATCCCCACCTGCAGGGACTTTCCCCAGCGGTGATGGTGTTCCCCCTCGAGAGCATAGACAAGGGTGTTGACAGCAGCTCATGACAGTTCTGCATCACTGAAGTACAGACAAAGGACAGGAGTACTGAGATGAAGATGACAGTAATGACAGCCCCTGTCAACTTGAATGAAGAGGTTAAACAATAGCAATTGGTAATATGTTTAGAATATGTTCACTGAGAATCCTCAATAAATTAGTGTCTTTCATGATTGTCTTTCATTATTATTTTTGCTTAATTAAAAGAATATATGCATCATATTACCCATATATGAATTAAATTTCACTTTTATTTATTTATTATTATTTTTTTGGGGGGGGGGGGTATTTTATGTTGCAAAATCAATAAAGACAACTAAAATCCAAGATTCAATATTGCTCCGAGCTTTATTTTATTCATACGTTTTGAAAGGTTAGTAGATTTACATACAGTATGTGTAGCAAATTACAGTAATGTTTAATTTCAGTATTGGACAAGATTAGAGGTGTCAATTCCAGGTTCAGAAAGTAAAAGTCCTCACCAGGATTTTGCTCAGGCTTGGATTGCACTAATGAGAAAATCTAGCAAGCTTGAGCAAAATCCTGGTGAGGACTTTTATTTTCTGAACCTGGAATTGACACCTCTGGACAAGATCAAGTTGATAGTAAAATACTGTAGGCTACTGCTATTTAGCCCTATGTATACCAGCAGTGATAACAGAGTGGTTGACTATTCATAGCTGCCTGAGTTAAATGTTAAACTCCTCCAAATTGAAAGCTATAATGGTAGCTGTTCTTAAAATCTTCTCCGCCTTCTCTCATCTTCTAAAAAACAATAAATAGTCAGACATTTTGAGACTTCAAAGCAAGCACTAATCTCTGGTGGCTACACGTTCACATGACCCCGTAACATGCTTTGATTTTGTCACATACTGGACACTCTACTACAAGGACCAGTATGCAGTATCCAGTATATACTGAGTGCAGTATGCAGTATGCAGTAGGTTATTTCGAACAGAGCATTGTGGTCTCTTCAGTTGATGTTCAGGTTCAGGTTCAAAACCATGTTGGACTTCCTGGTTTGTCAGATTTGAGCAGACAGCCGCCAAAACACATGGATGTTAAATAGCTGTGCTTGTTTTATCAACGTAAGCATTGCATTTAATTTTAAACTCAAAGGTAATTTAAATATTAAAATAAGTTTTAATACTTCATTGTGGTTTTGGCAACCATTTTGAGTGTTTTGAAGTATTTGTATTTGAGAAGTGCATTGTACAAATGTATTAGTGCTATTTGGACGTATGAACATAGAGAATATCTGTATTGTAGAATTTCTAGATTATGCATTCAAGGGATCTGATGAATATGACCAGATAGAATATCATTAAATTCTGGTTATTTAACGATTTAATGTTAGTCTGTGCTTAGGCCTATAGCCGTAGTACTGAAAAACACAAAAAGTAATATAATGAAATGATGTAAAACTCACGTCTACGTTCCCAAAAATGAATCTCAACATTCTTCCATAAATTAATTACATTAATCATGTATTTATTTATTTACAGTTCATATTTAATAGCCTTTAAAATAAGAGTCTTCTATTGTCTACTATTACACAGAGACATGTTATATACTTTTTTTGCATAAAGTGCAACTTGTTGCCTTCATAAAAATGTCTGCCAAAATGAACCATTTCTTTTAAAATTCAGCAACATCACGCTGAACCTCACAGTGCTTTTCTTCTTTGTTCATTGTACACGGATTCTGTTGTGCACTGCTTCGCTCGCCTCTCCTTTCGTGAACCTTTTTTTTTTTGCCAGTCAGCATGAGGCAGTTTATGTACCGGTGCTGTTTGAGACAGAGCGTGAGAAAGTAGGGAAATGATGGCCCTTTATATTCTCACTGATACTGATGGTTAGACAAAGAAGAAGTGTAAGAGCCTCTGTTATTTTATACCCAGTTCCCCCGTGTTCCAAAGCCTATGTATGATGAACAAGTTAACCAAGTGTGTGGCAACTGGTCATTAAGTGCTTAAAGTAACCAGCAACATGTCTCATGAACATACACAGAGTTATGATGTTTTTGAAGAGAAAAATGTGTCTTGTGTTTAAAGATGGCCGGTTTGATTTAGTCTTTAACTGTCTCTGTGAAATTTTACTTCATGTTTAGTGACCATGAGTGAGACTAATGGAACCCAGAGCTTGCAAGTGGGCAACTGTAGTCTTCCATATGACAAGGGCCGACTTCCTCTCACGGTTCTCTACAGCGCCGTCCTCATTGTTGGCCTACCTACCAACGTGGCCACCATCTACTTCACTTCCCTGCAGATATGTCGCAAGAACGTACTGGGAATCTACCTGCTGAGCTTGTCTCTGTGTGACCTGATGTATCTCTGCACGCTGCCCCTGTGGACTATTTACATAAACAATGGGCATCAGTGGGAGCTGGGCCCTCTGGCCTGCAAGATCACCGGCTATATCTTCTTCAACAACATGTACGTCAGCATCTTCCTCCTGTGCTGCGTGTCGGTGGACCGTTACATGGCGGTGGTGTACCCCTTGAAATCTCGGGGTCTGAGACAGAGGAAGGGTGCCGTGTTGGTCACCATGGTGGTGGTGGCGGTGGTGGCGCTGTCCCACACGCCGGTGTTCACCATGAAAGAGGGGAATCCGGAGGACCAGGGAAGGAGCTGCTTCGAGCCCGCCCCGAACTCGCCCACCGTGACGGGCTTCAACTACGCTCGCTTCTTCGTGGGCTTCGCCGGCCCGCTGTGCGTCCTGCTGGCCACCAACCGCGCCATCCTCGCCAACGTGCGTGCCAGCGAGGGCCTGAGGTCGGAGAAGAAGGACAAGGTGCGGCACCTTGTTGTGGCCGTCATCCTCCTCTTCCTCATCTGCTTCACCCCCTACCACGTTATCCTTCTGCTGCGGGCCGTCAGTTTCCACGTCCTACGTTACGATTGTGACTTTGAGAAGATGCTGTACACCCCGTACACCATCTCCCTGGGCCTGTCCACCATCAACAGTGCCATGAACCCCATTCTCTACGTGTTGGGCAGTGACAACATCCGTAGGGAGGTCCGCCAAAGCTTGAGCAGCATGCGAAGTAGCAGCTTCTTTGGATTTAGACAATCAGATGCTCAACAGCAAAGGAACCGCAGCCTTTGAAACGTGTGAAAGTTAGACCATGTGCCCTGACTCACAGTGTCTCACTTCTGTCAGGAAGTGGTTGAGTATCAGCGTCAATCAAGCCATGATCTTGATTAGCACTTCTCAACAATTAACAAGTGGTCAACCATTTCCGTTGTTTTACATACCTAAAGCTCTTTTACAATATGACTTTCCTGCTACTTCCTCCTTTTACTGTACCCTGTTAGCACAGTAGTACAGTATTTGATGACTTTTTTATTTTAAGAATTTAGATAGAGGTGTTATATTAGACATTGAAAAAGACATTGATTTGACCTATGCAGTCCACACATAGCAGCAGCCCGTGTTCTTCTTGGGTTTGTCGTTTGTCTGAGGTGTGTGTATATTCTAAAGATCTGCTGTCAAGATTTGAAGAGGAAATGGTTAGGTTTTGAAAAATGCTGATAAGTGGAGAGCTTTGTGCAGGTGTGCTCTCACACACGAACACAGTGTGAACACAGAACAATATCCCACATCCTGATAGCATGTGGCATACATGAAATGTCTTGTTTCATGATTCTGCTTCTGTATTTAGGATTTCCACATGAGCTGGAGAGAGCACAACGTTTGAAAACTATCAGAATCTGATTCTAAATGACTTTATTTTACCAAGTGCTACATCCCTGGAGAAGGAGCTGTGTGATTGTGTGACTGGGCTGGTTTTAGTGGCCATGTGTCTTCCACAAGAGGGGAGGGACTGTAAGAGTGATATTCATGGTGAGGGGGGGTCAGCACTGATCTTGCAGGTCAGGAACCTGACTGACTCCATAGTGCTACCGATGGTGGAGTTGGGGCATGAGGGCCTCTCGTTTCAAGTCTTCCACCATCTCTACGTTCTCCTGGGTGTTCAACAGAACATGGTAGCAGTAACAACATTAGTAGTTATGAGAGCAACTACAGCGATGTCATCTGTAAACCCGAACATTTTCACAGACTATTCTTCAGAGGTGTTCTTCAGAGGTGTTCTTTGGAGTGTTCTTCAATGATTCTATCACTGGTACAGAAGACAGAACAGAAGAGGTGAAAGCACATAGCCTTGTGGCACTCCAGTACTGCAAGATCGGGTGTCGTGTTTTTCTGGTCACAATTGCTGACTCCAATCTGTGAGGAAATCCATGATAAACTGGCAGGTGGGAGCTCTGGCACTATGGACTTAGAGGTTGAACTGGAGTCCACAGGCAGAACTTGTAAAAATCTGTGTCTCAATAACTTCATAAGCTGGTCAATACTGACACTTTGTCATGCAATGCAGTTCCGTGGATGGTTTTTGTATTTTTTTTTGTTGCCATTGTATTTATGCTGTTACAATGCATGTTGCTCCTTCATGGTCTGGAATGATAGTTGGGAAGCATTAGAATCTGCCTGGCATGAACTGGACAGAAGAGTCCAAGCGGCCCAGTGCTGCCTGTGGTTTCTGACTTTGGAAGGCATGAGGAAGACGGTCCACATTTGTGCTACATTAAGTTACACACTCTGACATGTACTGACATGAACCGTTATTAACATACACATGTACGTGTACACATATGACATCTACAATGACAATTCATAATTTTTACATTGAAAAAATGTTATTACTATATATTGCTTTAAGGGTTATACTTTGTAAAAGTTTTTTTTTAAACAATTTTTTTTTTTATGTGATTACTGAATGTTGAATAATTTTGTATTTTTGTAGTTGTATGTAGTGATACAGTGATACAGTCATAAAAAAGTTATCATTTTGTATAGTTTTAGCTGAAAGTAGTTCTTAAGAGATGTGTAGTATTGATAAAAAATATCTATTTCACATTCTGTATAAAAAAGTGCAACGACACCTCTCACGAGTTTCATTAACTGACATTAATTTGACAGTATTTGCAGAGGAAAGACATTTCATAGTTCTTGTTCTCCAAGAACATCATTATACAGTAGGAACTGTTACCTAATATTAAATGCTGATGTAGATATGAGACATTTTGTGACATAGCCAATAAATATTATCTATGTGAGAAGAACGTCATCAGGTTGAAGCTCTGTGTCGGTGTGTCTGTGTGTCTATACATGTGCCTGCATGTAAGTGTGAGAAGGATCAAAAGTGCAATGAAAAGGTCAGGTCAACAGGAAATGCAAACCAGGTTATTCATCTCTTGGTGAGCTTTTTCCCACCACTTTTACTCATCTCTCTAGTAAACTATACACGGACGTAATTTGGGGGGGGGGGGGGACATGTCCCCCCACTTTTTATTACAAAATTACGTCCATGAAACTATATATCCACTCTGCCTCCTACAGGATCACAAGCTGCACATAAATAACAACAACAACAAAATGCACAGACGATCCATAATAAACAGCTTGAAGTTGCTTGTGCCAATTTGATATATGTGAATCTATTTAATTGGCTTATGGATATTCCTTCTCTCAGAGCATGTCCCTTACAGCTTGTGATTCTAGCCACACGGCAATAGCACTGATCAGGTGTGTGCACATATGTCAGTGTTTCTGTGTATGCACCTCTGTAGCTCTATAGTAACAACGGGCCTTAAGAGTCATTTTCACATTACAGTTGGTGTGGGAACCATTGTTACCAAAACAATGACTGGAACAAACAATGAATGAAAGCGTGTGTTATAAGTGTAGGTGAAGTTTTGGGGTTGCACACATGCACACATGCGCGCATCCATGTAATACGCACAATTTTAGGTTGGTGTTATATAGAACTTTTATTGCGTCTGTACAGATGATGATGGCCTCTCAATTTAGCCATTTAGACAATGTGAGCCAACACAGAAGCCAAAAGCCAGGCCTGTGACAAGCCTTCTCAGAATAAAGTCTGGGACATACTGAACAGTCTGCACTCCTGTTTGGACAGGGATGATTTTTGTTTTGGCTCATGAAGAAAAAAAAAAACTGAATGCAGAATGTAAGCTTTAATTTGTCATGATGAATGTCCGTATGTGCTCTGCCGTGTACACACCAAAGCACTCTTTATGTGCTGGCCACCTTGGGCTTAAAATCTTAAATGGCCTTAAAGTCTTAAAATAAAGTAAAATGAAATACATGGTTTAAAATCCTGTGCAGTTCATGTCTGACTGAAACCTGTTATTCATCGTGGGAGGCCGATCATCTTCCCTGTCAATCACCCACTAGATGATTCAGCAATAAGGAGGCGGACGCATGTGCTTAGAAGAACAAGATTTAAATCCTGCTTCAGAATAATGTAGACTGTCCAGGGCTGGTTTACCAGTGAATCAGATAAATAAACACGGCCAACACGAATGACCGGGCAAGACGTGGTAAACAAAAAACAGACAATCAGTATAAGCATTAAAAATCCACATAAACGTTGGCATTAACAATGAAGGGCAAAGCACACGACAAAACAGAGTGTCAATACACGAGATGAAGAGGGAACTAAAGCATACACAGGTGTTAACACTACGGAGGGGCGGAGTTGTAGATGAACAGGTGTGAAAACTGAAATGACAATGCTGAGCAGATGGAGTAGGAAAAGAAAGACCTGGCAGACAGGTGGGTGCGGGGTCAGTCGTTACACCCAACAGGCCTGTAAGACTGCCCTTTTCCTTATGGCCTTGCTAGTACACACACTGGCTTCCACCTAGGTTGACTCACATGGCCGACTGAGAGCACTGACTCGCTGCTCCTGATAAATGATGCGGCTGCTTACTCTGTGTGTTTGGGGTCACTGCTGAGTATGAGTGGTGTGATCTATATGAATTTGAGCAGTTAATTTACTTCTATAGTGAGAATCCAACCTGCTGCTGCTGGTGGTGCTGGTTTGATGCTGGTGGTGCTGGTCTGCTGATGGTGGTGCTGGTGGCAGTGAGGTCTGCCTATTACTTCCCACAGTTCATTTTGTCTCTGCGCTTTCCTCATTGTCTTCTGGTTGTTCATCATGTTTTTAGTCACCATATCCTGGTCAGATTTTGTTAGCCTGATACTGAAGCTGCTGATCTTCTCATTGTTGCTATCTTCCGTCACACTGGACAGTGAACTAGTTTATCCTTCAACTATTTTCGTGATAGCTAGAGTTTAGTCAGACAGATTAAAGACGGTATAGTCAAGACTTCCATTAATAAAATTAAAAAAGGCCATACTTAAGTACTAACTAATGAAACAGAAAAGGTCACTGTTTCTATTCAATAGGCTCCCTGCCTTTACACTGTTGCCTCCTCAATGTTGGCTTTTCGCTTAGCAGAATAAACAGTGAATTAGTCACTATATAAATCCATAATGAAGCAAAGCTGTGTTGTAGCACATCTCTTCCCAATAAGTGCTTGTAACGAAAGGTCTAACACAGGCCAGTCTTGCGAACTGAATGAATAATCAGTCATTTCAAATGAACATTTAAAAGAAAACACTTTATTTCTGTCAAAAACAATAGTAAAAACAATAGATACGCATGACAAAGCTGGGGCTCCGAAAATAACATTAACACATGTACAACACATACAGTATGTAAGCTTATTAACTGCCTTACACAGTTCATTACAGTGTCACTGCAAGCCCAACCGCCATCATTACTTTTCAACATGTACATTACAGAAGATTGCAGGTGTAGCTACTGTACCAGCCATATGCAGAGAATTTGCAGAGAAAAGCCAGTCTCACGATTGGTACTCTTGAGTGTAACATTTTAATTTCCCCTGTAAGCTCCTGTAAAGAATAAGATTGACAGAGATAACACTATGCACCAATTATATGCACCATTTTATGTACAGTGTCTGTACAGGAGGAAGCGGTCTGTTTTGATTTGCATAAAGAGGCACACAGGGCCATCGTCTCGTGCAACGGCGTCTGTCAGCCTGTGGGCTCTGACCGTGAGCAGACCGTAAACTTTTCTTGGAGTGTGTGTGTGTATATCTCTATACTTAATCGCTTCCCTTCTATTCTCCATTAGCCTTTGCTGCCGCTCTGAAGGCCGGGGCAGCTGATGGTTGGTTTCTTCACCTCAACGCGCACGGACTGGCTCTCTGCTTTGGATTCCATTCTCACGCCGGTGGAGAGGCCCAGAGCTCCCACCACGGCCTTCCCGGCCTTCATGCCCCGAGACATGGGAATACGTGTGAGCCCGCACCGGGGCGACTGGGTCTCCGTAACAGGCTGCTGTAAACAGGAAAAGAAGAGAAAGTTTTTGAGAAAACGTCAGTTTCTTTTGAGTTAGAGCAATATTTTGCAGGCCGGGGCCCCCATAACTCATGTAATGGGAACCAAAGTAAATTTGTAAAAGCTTAGAGACAATAACTATTTTCTGTTTGTTTCTACAAAAATCTAAGTTCAGCCACCTAGTAACATTGTATTTCATTACCTTATTTTATTATTTTTGTTTCCTTTTTATCTTTGCTTCCTTTAAATGTTTTATTTATTCTGTAAAGCACTTTGAGTTGAATGTATGTATGAAAGGTGCTATACAAATATTTATTAATATTTATCAATTTTTATTATTTTATTTAATTAATTTTATTCATTAATATTATTATTTAGGATAGTAATATGATCATTTTAGCAACTATTTAATGTTTAAACATGTTTAAACATGTTAAACACTTAATGTTTAAAACGTTTGCCTTGTACCTCTGGTACCTGTTTCAGTGACGCACAGAACGTACCACAGGGAGTGTTGGGCGGGCTGGTGCTGTGTTGACCTGTGTGATGGTGATGCTGCTGGTTACTTTGCTTGACGTTTTACTGATTGTGCCTTGACGTGGTGAGCGTAGCACAGTACCCATGGAGAGCTCCCTGCTCTCAGCGGCTACAGGTCTGACCATCACCACCGCGCTGCTGTTCTCACAGGGCTTCTTGAATTGTGAGCCTAAGTGAATGTGAATTTTGTTGTCATCGGTGGTGATGATATTAGCATTGGAGTTACACTTCTTAATGGGTGTGGGTACCACTCGTTTCTCAGGAGTCACTTTAAACACAGCCCTGCCCGTGATCAACTCCTGAGGCTCTGGGGAGCTAGAGGTGTCTGAAAGTGTGGAGGTGCTAACGGACGTAAACGATACGGGTGGGGACGTAGGTCTGTCCGCGGGAGGGGTCTTAACACTCTCTGGGGACTTGGCCCTTGAGATGGTCGTGATGGTCATTGGAGATCTGGCTCTCTCCGGACTCCTTGGCTCTCTGGCTCTCTCATTTGGAGAAACGGCGGTGGAAGGAATGACTGTAATCTGTGGCCTCTGTGAAGGGGCTGCGACGGGGTTACTGAAGACGTTCTCTACAGGAGAGCTGCTGATTTGTAGGGTGGTTTTGCTATTCTGGTGGTCGGGAGTCACTCTAATGTGTAACGGGTGACCTTGCTTCTGAGTCATTTTAATCTCTGAATGTACAGTCTCCCCGTTTGTATTTGCAGCCTTGTCCGGAGCACTCTGGACATGGCCGTCCTTCCTCCGTATCCAGGGAATCCAGGATTTCTTCATAGTAAGGTCGCCAGCTGCTGGCGGAGGGTAGAGTTCGCGTACCGTCGGCCTTTCGGCGGGCTTTTTCACACTTCTCTGCCGAAGGCTGCACATGATGTGGTTCTCCTCTTGCACGGACTTTTTGATGAACACAGCAGGCGTGTCGTCATCATCGGCCGCCTTATTTTCGGCAGCGTCAGTCTGGACTCCCGTCGACATCACCGGAGCGTCCCTCATCCTCCTCCCATTGACACTGGGCCTGAGGGCCCGGCTGTACCGTTTGGTCATCTCGAGCTCTTTGGTAAGACTGAGAACCTCGCTGCTCATGCTTTTTTTCTGGTCCTCCTCCTCAAGGAACTTTTGTTGTAGGATGGAGAAGTCCACCTGCAGCTGTGAGAGCAGGTCCTCCTTGTTCATGAACTCATGGATCTTCTCCTTGAGAGCTTGAACGTCTGACTGCAGGTCCCTGTTTTTGGCCTGTTCTAACCTGCACCGCCACCATAACTCGGTCTCCTGACCTGCTGCCTCTCCTCTTTCTATCGCCTTACTAAACGCAATCTGCCTCCTCATTTCCTCAACCTGCTTCGTGAGGGACCTGGCTTTTTCCTGCTCACACTGGAACTTCTTCTCAAGCACATCGTACTCATCCTCCGTCTTAATTAGATCCCCCTCGACCACCTCAAGCTGCTTGAGCCGATTCCTCAACCTTTCGATTTCCATAGTCAGTTCCACTACTATCTTTTCATCCACTCGCCTTGAATTCGAAAGTCTTTCCTCTTCTTTGTATAACGACCTATTTGTAGATTCATTTCTTCCGTCCTTCATCTCCTCGTTTATGTGTTTCCTCGCACAAACCTTGGAACTGAAATCTTTACATTTCTCCTCCTCAGCTGCAAACGTGGCCTGCAGCTCACCCTTCTCTTTGACCAAAGCAGTTATTTTAGCTTCCATCTCTGATTTAAGTTTTAGAAATCTTTTACTCTCATCAATCAACCTCTCGGTGACCTCCGTAACTTTCTCTTGTTCTTTTTTAAACAGTTTATCCAGTTCTTCTCTCTTCTTCTCCTCAGATCTTATCCTTTCCGCCATGTTCTTGTGTTCATTAACCATTATTACCGTGACAGACTTGAGTTTCATTAGCTCCTCTTTCAAAACCAACTCTGCCTTCTCTAGTTTCAACTCGGATGATTCCAGCTCTTTCATGCGGATTTTAACCATCACCAGCTCATCGGACATTTCCTTTGTCAGGGTTTGCTCTTTCTCCAGAGCATCCTGTAAGTGGGCACATTCAGTCCTGCCCATACTGAAGGCTGCCTCCAGCTTCTCCAACTCCATCATCCTTTTCTGCAGCTTTTCTACCTGCAGCTTCAGTTCCTTGTTGTGAATTCCCTCCGTGTGAAGCTTCTTCTTCAACTCGGCGCACTGACTCTCAGCGTTGGCGATCTCCTCATCCTTGCTCTCCATCTCCAAAACCCTCTGACGCAGGCTCTCCAGCTCTGCCATCAGGTTTGAGTGGCCACACTCTCCCTTGCTTATTTTGTCCTTCAGCTCCTGAAGCTCTTCCGCAGATTTCTGCAAAACACCGTTTGTCCCCTCCAGCTCCTGAATCTTCTGCGACAGCATTGCCTGTTTCTGCGACAGCTGTCTATGTTGAGTCTCCTGGGTGGCAAGTTTAGCCGTCATCTCATCATGCTGCCGTGCAAACTTGGAAGTTCTAACTTCTAACTCAACCTCAAGGCCCAAGAGCTTCTGGCTACACTCCTTTGATTGGCTCTCGGCTGCGCTCAGCTCCTGCTCCTTCTCCTGAAGTTTCTGGAGAAGTTCTTGGATCTTCTGGCTTTGCTGGTCGATCTGCTCCAGGTGGAGCTGCTGTTCATCAACCAGCATGAGTGCAAATGTCTTCAGCTTGATGAGCTCACCACGAACCTTCTCCAGTCTTCTCGAATGTTCCTGTTCTTTGCGAACTTGATAGGCTTTTTCTTGCTTCAGCAACAGTTTTAATCTGAAGAAAAGCAACACAACAATTTTTAACAATAATAAAAATTTCTGCATAATATATGTGTTTAGTGCAGCAACGTTTCTGTGTATTTTTTAGTAAAAGAAAGCATATTTCTCAATAATAACTTTCTTCTTACACATCCTTATCAGTTGTTTAAAACAAAGGCCAAACAAAGATTCTGGAGTAGACGTTGAAACGTGAGACAATAATAGCACACGCAGTTCGTAACTAATTCCAGTGTTTGTTTAACAAGCCACGTGTGCTTCTATGAGCCCAACAGAAGCACGTGAAACGTTTCCACCCTTCTTGCTGCAAATGTTTCCAAAACCAAAACGTGAATGTTGGATTAAGTGCCAAAGTTTGGCTGAGAGCCTGCTGTTCTCAGGGTCTCACCCTGTCTCCGCACTAGACTGGTCCTTCTGAGCTTCAGCATGTGTGAAAATGACTAGCAAATATCGGGTTGGATCTGTACATTCTTTTTTTCACACAAAATAGCGTTAAGCAATAACGGAAGTTTGGGGCAGACTATGCCTGCGGTTGCTCTTTTCTCTCTGTGGTGCGGGTTTCAAACGCCCTGTCTGTGCTCTGCGAGGACACTTCAGCATGTCTGTACTTCCCCTGACATCTCCTGCATACTCTCTCTCTGACTCAAACGTCTGTCTTACAGTTTGAAGGGGGAGGGGGGGGGGGGGGGGGGTCCAGCCATCTAATGCAAAACAGAACATTTCTAACACAAATCTCAACCTCTCAAGAGTTCTTGTCCCACTGGACGGTTTTGCAATCACACCACAACCACACTCAGTCAACTGGATGCGTGGCTGGCACTCAGATTCACAAATTCACGGTTTCTTGCAGTGTACGATAAAATGTAACAGTACATATAATGTAACGCGTACGTAACAGTATATGCATGTCATTTCTGATACTGATACTAGCAAACTGCAGACAAAATGTCCCCTCCAGTTTGGGGGCTCTTAAGGTATGTCCACTGTCATGATCTTTAATGTAATGCCTCTGTGTGTGGTCAATGCCCAGGTGCTCTCCACTGTGGGGAACTGGCCTTCTCTGTCCATCACAAGTATTTTCAAACCTCCATCTGACCAGTCTGGCTTATGACACATGCTGCCCATATATGAGAGAGATTTGCAGGGCTCTGCACTGGACTCCAGTGGGGTGGGACTGCTCCTTCCTCCTTCCCTCGTTCATTCCTTCTCTCCTTTTCCCTCTTTTATTCCCCAGAGCAACATTTACAATTAACATTCCAACAGCACCGTCCCTTGTTTTGCAATTCGTCTATTGCCAAATTAGTTTTGTCCATAAAAGTTGCATCACATGCAATTTGATTTCACATTTGCAAGGAGGAGAACAAGTGTATGTGTATCCACTCAGACTCATTACTGGTGCTCGTCACCCTGGACAACAGCGGTTACTATGAACGGCAAAGTGACCCGAGACCTGAAGAGACCTCGCTGAGATTAAGAGTGGACTACTACTCACTCTGCAACTCTATACCTAATGCTGAGGAAAAACAAGTGAACTGATACTCTGACCGGCTCTATATATAGGGATGATGGTCACCACTGTAAAAAAAGCCTTGTTATTTTTAAGGTAGTGAATAACAAAAATTAAGACTACTGATTGATTACTATGGGATATTTTTTGCAAGTAATATTTTGGGGAGATAGGGAGGGAGAAATGGGGTTAGTTTCTGCAATTCTGCAAATCTTTGTTAAAAAGTGAATTTCAGTGATGGCTTTCAATATACATTTATTAAGTAATGCCATGTTACTGTGGGATTATGATTTTAAATTAACCTTGGGTACACAAAAGAAAAGAGTAATTATCTCAGCAAGCTTGTTCTGAGCTGCTACTCTTTAAAGCAAAAAAAAACTTGTTTTCACACCTCTTTAATCTTTCCAGTCTTCTCTTTTATCACAAGACATGAAAGCCAGATGTGAGTGTGAGACAAAAATATATTCTTCTCCCACACATGTTGACTGATGAGTACTGAGTGATCAGCGCACATGCGTGCACACACACACACACATTCACACACACTCACGCTCTCACGCTCTCATGCTCCCTCACACTCTCTCTCTCACACACACACACACACACAAACAACCACACACACACAACCACACACACACACAAACTCACACTCACACATGTGCACGTGGCGGTGTGAACGTTCAGGTCTATGCACATCTGTAGTGGTGTGAAAGACCATATGATACAGGGCAGGGTATCCAACATCAGCATCCTGAGACACAGCACTGACAGCAGCCTTGGAGCGGGAGGGGTGGGGCAAGACTGAAATTTGGCTAAGCTGGTGCTGATCCTGGATCAGGCATTTCATGATGGTTCACAGAGGACACAAGACCATCACGTGGCACATGATATGACATACAACAAGGTTGGAGGTCAAGCTCCTCAAATCTAAATTCTAATACTTACATAAACAATTAATTATTTTGTAAATTAATAATGTAAGTTTTGTAACTTATTACTAAAATTCATTGTCAATTACTAATATTCCATTAACAGCCTAATATTAATTTTGCACTAAAAATGTTCACTCTGTGTTGGTGTTGAACAAACAAAATAAACTTTGCTTGAACATTTAACAACAGTATCTCTTTTTACAGCTTTGAACTTGTGTATCAGAAGTGAACTGAAATCCCACACGTGAGGTATGTCATGATGTTCCTGTAGGGCTTTGTGGTTTCCCGGATGAAATTCAACAATAACTCTTAACTAAAAGGTCATGGCTGACCAAACTTACCCCTCGTCTCTCAGTGTCTCCATGCCACGCTGGCCTCTTAGGGGTCACTGTATCCATGGCAATCACCCTGAAGCCTTTGACCTCTGGAGTGCCATAGGACACCTCGATGCCTATTCTCTGAATAGTAAACTACCCCTCATATCATTTAATTGCCCTCCACAGCAGTGTAAACTACACTGTCTTTACTGTAAATAAAGTATTTTGTAACAGATGACACTTTCACAATAAGAGCATCTTTCCTCTGGCTGAGTCACTGCTAAATTGCAGTACTTAGCATACCAGGTAGCCTTGCCTTGGGTCCTTTGATGAGATGGACCAGCGCTCGCCCGTGTGTACCCGTGTATGAGAGCGCTACGGCGCCATCTGGGGGCAGCCTCGCGCCTTGCCTTTCTCTCTCCTGTTCCAGCAGGTTGGTGAAGTCGTCACTCTTGTCCATGTAGTCGGCGTGTTTGCGCTTCTCCGTGTCCAGCTCCTGCACGGTGCGGCGGTGGCTTCTCTCCGCCAGCAGCAGCTGCTCCAGCATACGCCGGTACGTCTCCCTGTGCTTGTACTGGAGCCTGTCCAACTGTGGGACGGCAGCACGGGGAACGTTAGTGCCAACGCCAGGCCTCAAATGCTCGATTACTACATCCATCCGACCAGTGATGAAGCACTTTGCTGCTCAGGCACGCTATCAGCTGGGTACAATGTCATCGCTCCTACTCCTGAGATCAATTAAACAAAGTCCCATCAGGTCTCAAGAGGTGCCGGCGTATGTGAATTACCTCGGCCATTGGCTTTTCATACACGTCTTCGTTGTGGGCGCGGTCGTTGATGAGATGTCCGTCTCTCTGCAGTGCCTGCAGGGGCCTGCTGGGGGACGCGGAGCCATACTGGGACTCCAGAGCCTCGGGACAGCTGAGACGAGCCCTCAGCAGCCGGATGACGTCCTCCCGAGCCTGGGGAAGGAGAATAATAATAATAATAATAATAATAATAATAATAATAATAATAATACATTTTATTTATAAGCGCCTTTCATAACACTCAAGGACACTTTACAGGAAATAAATAAAACAAATTAAAAAGAGAACAGAATATGCACCAGAGGACACAAACATACAATAGACAATAAAGTGAATCACAGGGAATAGGCTATTGTGAACAGGTGAGTTTTGAGTCTGGACCTCACACCTCCCTGCTTAAATTCATGCCTGCAAGGAACTGAGGTTTCCTGGGTGCTGCTCTAGAGAAGGATCTGTAAAACTCAAGAGTCCATCACTTAGCAAAACGGACCATATATAATATTGAATAGCACAGACTGATAATAAGTTGGGCTGCCCATGGAGAATGGGTTCCCTCTGGAGTCTTGGTCCTCCCAAGGTTTCTTCCTTAATCTGCCCAGGAACTTTTCCCCCTTGCCTCTGGGTGGCTCATTTGGGACGTGGACTCAAAACATTTGTAAAGCTTCTTTGTAAGAACGAGTGCTGTGTTGTAAAAGGCCTGCATAAATAAATTAGAATTTGGCAAGAGCAATTTGGCCTTAAGATGAAAGACATTCTTTAAGCTTTACGGCTTATTCCAGCGAGACGGAGAAAAAAAATCAATAACAGTGACACTAGATGGAGCTAAACTGTCGCTAAACAACAACGCAGATAAGTTGACTGCGTTCACTCCACTGACTTTCTTGAGTCTGGCCAGACAAGGTGTGGACTCCAGCCATCTGCTCACATAACAAACACTCTACCCCCTCCATTAACCATTACAGTGAGAGACTTACAGTGATCTAAAGCAGGCGTACTCAACTAAATTTGTCCGCGGTCCAATTTTGGCAGATACCTGTGACCTGAGGTCCGGTGCGGCGGGGGTGGCAAACGTAAGTTGTTGAAAGGGGGGGGGGGGGGGTGGGACGGTGCGCGAACGGTGGAGGCGTTTATACTTTCGCGAGCGTCACTGCAGTGTTCTCCGAAACGATAGGCGTTTTGTCCGAAACGATATGTGGTAGAAACACCCCTCAAAACAGGGGAATGAACATTTACCTGACCAATTTTAATGTTGCTATATGTTTCAGGTTTGAAAAGTGCTGGAAATTAGGTTAAAGTACTTTAAAATGCTTGAAATTGTAACTACTTGGTTTCACAACAAATAGCTGTCTGACTGAATAGTTCTCTTGTATTAGGTTAACAAATACGAGCCTCTTGTAATTCCAAGACGAAACATGAGAGAACGTGAAGACGTGAAGATTGGGCGTTTTTTAAATAAACAACCATTAAATAATGTGATAAAAAGCGAATTATTTCGAGTATATGTATAAATATTTAACTTAATTATGTTTAACATGTTGGGAAATATTGAAATGGACCTTGAAAGTAACGTACAAGTGCTTTAATTCCACCTTATAAAGGTGTATGAACCCTGAAAACGTGACTTTGTTCATTGCGCTGAAGCGCGGCGCGAAGTTACAAAATTCGAGAGGTGCACGAATTTTGGGGGTGGCGAACGTAACACTCGTGACGGAGTGTTTTTTCAATAGCCCTGAAATGAATGCTACGGTTTTGTTTTGGTCCGTATCCAGTTAATCAGGAATGAGATTGGGTCCGGACAGGACTGCGTTCGGGTCCGGATCCGGACCGCGGTCCGCCAGTTGAGTACCCCTGATCTAAAGGAACTTTGTGAGCATATCAGCTGTCAGGAAAATAGGAATGTGGCCCATTAAGGTCACTGGGAAAGTTTAGATATTTCATGGTACAAGCCTACATGCAAGTCAGTATGGTGGCAAATGAGCCGAGCGTAAGTGTAACTCCTCAACTAGTTCGGTCATCAAAACCCCCAAAACCAGTGCTCTTTCACTGAAGATATGATGAATGGGCCCTGCTGATTCATTTCATGGATTTAGAAGAGTTCTGCACCCAGAACTCAGATCCCAGACAGATCTTAGATGTTGACCGACCATACCTGTATCTCACCCTCCATCATCCCTAGGAGCTTCAGAAGGTCATCTTTGGACAGATCCTTCAGCCCTAACCTTTGGTCATCTCTCTCGGTGGATTTATTGTCAGTGCCTGACATCTGCTTTTCTCCTTCTTGTTGAACTTTGGTCTTCTCTGTGGTCAACAGCTTCGTCTCACTCCCACCTTGTCTGCTGAGCTCGTGTATTGCATGAGGCACCACGAGAACCCCATCTTCTGGATGGGGAACCACGAGAACCCCATCTGCTGGACGAGGAACCACGAGAACCCCATCTGCTGGGCTGTCCATTCCATTGCTTTTGGACCTCATACTGCCTCTAGGATTAAACAACGACAGAAATGGCTTCATTGGCAAATTTGTGTCACATGACTGCAGGAATTTCAAGATTTGCATATTACATTTACATTTTCATTTACAGTATTTCAGTCACTCTGATACCTTACTGAAAAAAATTATCCTTTACTTATGCACAGAGAACACAAGTGCAGTTAGGCAATTTATAAAAGAATAATTGATCCTGATGAAAGATACCCAATTGAGAAAGGTAACCAATACTGCATATGTTAACACTTATACCAAAACAACACACTGTTATACGTTATGCACTGATTAAAACCCAGAACTGAAGCTAACTAAGGTGGGTTCAGAATGTCAACCCAGAATGTGTGGTATGTATACCACCACATTACACAGGAAAGAAATTAAATTATCCTTGCATTTCTTTCAATAAAGTACTTATGACTCATAGTCCATGATCATCAACTGTGCAGTGCTGGTCTCCGATGGGTTTACAAATCTCTCTGGAGTCTCTGGTTACAAGTCTCTCTGTGCACTACTGATGTATTAAAAAACGAAAAGAACATGACTTTGACCAAGTGTCATTTATACCAGAACCATTACCAGAACCATCAAGGCAACCATCTCACATCTTTTGACTGCTCAGAATGAACTGGTGAAGATGAATGAAGGAAGACTGCTGTCAGATGTGGAACTGAGCGGCTGTTTCTGGCATCTAACCTCACGAACAAACTTAAGAGATAAGCCCATATCTGAAGAACAAAAGGCTCCCTCCCTCTCTCATATATTTGACCGTTCCAAGAGAAATTCAGTGCCAGTTTATCAATCATCTCTAATCTCTACTGGTTCCAGAAACTGCTCCAGGTGCTGGCTGGCAGGCACAAGAACCAGACCCTTCTGAAGGTTGCTGAAGGAGACATGTTGCAGACCACTGAAACCCTTCCACTGATTTAAAAAACAAAAACAGAAAAGGAGAACTATATCTTGAAAACTGCTTTTGTAGGGCGGTACCAGGACGATCTCGTGTAGAGGTGCTGACAATTAATGTTGAAGAATCAAGAAGGATTAGAGAAGTGTCTAAATGTGAGCATTATAATGTCTGTTGATGTCTTCACATTATACATCCTTGAAAATCAGTACAGGCCAGACAGATGCAGCCAGTGGCCAAAGCAGTAAGCCGTATATTCTATTTAAAAAACAGAATACGGTACACTTCAGTGTAGACTATGTGGTAGCAGTCTGGCATATAGGTTTATCTTAGCTTGGCTAGAGTTCAACTCCCTGTTTCAAGGGTCAACTATCTCTGTTAGTTCACAGAGTTTTAACCACCAAATATAGGGGGCTGAATAAACACTGCACATAAAAATACCACATTGGAGGAGGTGCTAAGTGACCCATGGGAGACTGATGGAATGATGTTGTAATTCTCTGCCGTCACTCTAATTTGTGCACTCTAATTTGTGTGAGGTACATGTTTTTGTCTATTGTCCAGGGGAAACTGGTCGGACAAGCCCAAAAATACCAGTGGTGTTTATACAAAGTGGGTGTATTAAAAATCTGAACTAACCACCAAGGTTAAGGCAATGGGTGGAGTTGCAAACCTATGTTTAAGGGCACCAGCATGTTCTGGTGCAGACCTACTGTGGTCAGTGGTCACTGCAAGCACAGCTTCTCATGTTCATATGGTTCATAAGCAAAACCAGATCTAATGGAATATTTTTTTCACAGCTTCTCGTGTTCATACGTAAAACCAGATCTGATGGTATTTTTTTCACAGCTTCCAGTCACCCCCAGCATCCTGATCTGTCTTCGAGTCAAACAACTGCTGAAGAACAAGATGGCTAAAGAACATAAAACATCAGAGATGCAGACAACTGCAGTCTCTTACGCAGAAAAAAAAGGGTTGAATTCACACAGTGCCTACAGAAACTTTACTGTTTCATCTCCACATTACACTAAGTGATCACTTTACTCCACACCTGTTTCTACAACCAGCCAGTTGTTTTTCGGTCAGTTCTACATATTTAGATCACTGACTGAAGCTTCTCTTGACCTCTGCCATGATCCCAATGGCTTCATTCAAGAATGATGTGTTTTTAAAGAGCATAAGTAATGTCTGGAGTGTTTGCATAAGTCATATTTCTAAGTACAACTAAATTACAAGTACAATGAAATTTGAAGCACCCATATGATACCTTTGACCTTTAGTCAAAACCAGGTCACTTATGAAAGTCTCCAATACGCGTAGACACTATCAGGTACAGTTAGTCAGCTGACTTCACAGTATGAAAATGCCAGCAGAGGTTTATAACATCGGACTGGAAAACGTGCAACAGACACGTTTGGCACAGTGAAAACGTGGGTGAACACCGTCGAGAGATCAGTCAGCGTAAAGTTCTCCAAAGAGCTAGAGAACCTGTGAACAAGGCAGCATCCAGGCCGGTCTGAAGAGCAGAACTTGCTTTGAGGACTCAAGTGCCAGCTGTTAGCTTGTGTTATTTATAGTAAGTCCCCCACACCTGTGGTTATGAGATAGAAGTATCACTTTATTACTGATCAGCATGTGTTTCCTGTGGGCCTAGCCAGTGCCATTATTTGTAGACCAGTTAATGGAAAAAAGCATGTGTGTATTGTGGGATTGGTCCGATTAGCGGGACCAATAAGATTACTGGGTGAAATTGAAAACACAAAGAAATGACAATCTGATTTTCCATCCGTAATACAAAAGCTGTATTCCCAGCTACACTGTATGTCATCAAATATACAGTATAGCTGTGAATACATGCACAGTACAGATATTATACACCATAGATCCTTAATCCCAGATCCTTTAATGTATGTACATGACACACAGCTTAAACCAAAAAAAAACAATTGTTAGTAGATTTCAACCACAGGTTGTGGTTGTTTTTGCCATTTCTAAACAACGCTGATCCCTCTAATAGAGTCAGTGGCGGGGATACGGCATGAATACACAGCTGGCAGTGTTCTGTAGTCCAGATTTGGCCAGTGAGGTCAGCTCTTGAAGATAACTAAAAGAGCCGGCTGGTTTCAGCAGCTGTCCGAATTCCACATTGCACATTGCACTGCTGCCATTGAAGAAATGAAAGATTTTAGCGGGCTTGTCACACGGTGACCTCAATGTGTCTAAATAAGGACCCGGTGAAGTGGCAACAGCACGGTTCTGGCAAGTGGCGAGATGTGATGTCTGTTACTAAAGTAAGGTTGCTCTTATAGCCTGGCCATGCCTCAGGACAACTCTCTCTGATTGGGAGAAGCGCCTTCAAAACGAGGCAGCGTTTTGAACAAATTACAACATACAATACGACAATTTACCAGGCTATGGAAATTTTGGGGATTAATAGAAGGTTCAAGGTCTAATTTTGTTAATGTCTGACAGCTGATAACCTTCAAATGTCGTAACTCAATAAAGATTAATTTTTATCACTCTTCTTTAGAATCCATCTACATTCAACAACAACAACAAACATGTATGACCGGTTGGGAACTACAGTTCGGATTACTATATACAGTGTGAGCTTCTAATTATCGAACACTTGTGACTCTTATGTCTGCTGCAGTCAGAATAACAGTTTTCATACTGGGTTTCAAACTGTAGCATCATCCTCAGAGATAGTAAATATAGCCTTCTGACATAGACACAAAGGTAGCATCACAGTCCATCTTACACATAAAGCAGTCCAATCCGAGTCCTGCTCTGCCTGTGCCTTCAGTCACCTGCTAATGAAAATCGGGTTTTATACCTATAAGAGGTCAAATAAAACTTTAAAAATCCTCAGGTCAGTTTGCAGATTTACTATGCAATCATCTACATGCCCTAATATTCCATTAGTTGTAATATAATCCTCCACAACGCTGTGAGCCAAGTAAGAAACTGATATTGATGGACACTCAGCCAGCAGCACAGCTTTACAGTTTAACTTCCTTGAACCCCTGAGAAAGCAGAACGGGGTATGTCACTGGTAAACCAAAACCCAACCACTCAAGCGTCTCTGGTTACGTGACATCATTGCCCCTTTAAAAGGAACGTTTGGAAAGGTGGAGTTCGAAAAAGAAGCAAAGTTCAAGTTGTAATATTAATAGCAGCTGCAGATGACACAAGAGTGAAGGTGAGTGAAAGAAAGAGGGTAGCGTCTTCAAACACGTTCAGCTGAAGGTTTTCTAGATCTGAAGAATCTCACCAAACCAGCAGGACACCAGAAACTACAAAACATACGCAGATTTGTTAAAAAATGTCCAGAATCTGATCAAAGATCCTTCTCTACAGGACTAAAAGAAACCAGTAGACTTTTTGCATGGTGCTGGAAACGTAGGGAAAGCAGCTTTAGAAACCAGCTGAAGCACACGCTCTGAAGCTGAAGCAGCTGAAGCAGCTGAAGCAGACGCTCTAAAGCTGCACCAGCTGAAGCTGAAGCAGCTGAAGCACACGCTCTGCAGCTGAAGCTGAAGCAGCTGAAGCACACGCTCTAAAGCTGAACCAGCTGAAGCTGAAGCAGCTGAAGCAGGCGCTCTGAAGCTGCACCAGCTGAAGCTGAAGCAGCTGAAGCAGACACTCTGAAGCTGCACCAGCTGAAGCTGAAGCACACACTCTGAAGCTGAAGCAGCTGAAGCAGACGCTCTGAAGCTGCACCAGCTGAAGCAGACGCTCTGAAGCTGAACCAGCTGAAGCAGACAAACTAAAGCTGAACCAGCTGAAGCAGACACACTGAAGCTGAACCAGCTGAAGCAGACGCTCTGAAGCTGCACCAGCTGAAGCAGATGCTCTGAAGCTGCACCAGCTGAAGCAGACACTCTGAAGCTGAACCACTGAGTGAAAACATGGTGCAGTAGAACACATCTGGACACACAACAGCAGCTTGCGGATATCCAACACCGAGTTTCGTACTGAGCAGCAGCGAACACAGCCGAATTCAGAACTTTACGGTGACAACAAACCCAAATCAGTTACACACTTCATGTTTCCTAAATGGTTTGACTGCAACGATCTCTGTTCCACACAAGAGTGCTCGTGAGAGAAGAAGAATGAAACGATGGGCCATGAGGGGTTAAATACTTCAAAACCTCTTTTAAATAACGTCATTCCTCACAAAACCTATCAGTGTCTGCTTGTGTCTGCACCCGTGGTGACACCATGGCCAGTTCACTCTTAGAATGTAGTGGAAGGAGGCCAAAAAGACACAACGCTGCCCTTCAGGACGTTAACAGACACTACAACAGCAACATGCTGTGGTTTTCTTGGCAGAGAGGGAACATTTTCTGTTTCCTGTCAGACAATGGGGAACAAAGGTCACCTGTAAGTGCCTGAATATTGTACAGGAAACCCACTGGAAATATGAAGAGCAAAGCTTCTGATATTTAAGCATGCTTATACTGTTCAGATGGCTACAGTCAGTGCAGCCCTTCATAATAACTTGCATGCAACTCCTTCCCACTACCCACGACTCAATATAAGCCGCATCAGCTAGCGTCAGACAGAACGTACGTTAGAATAGTTTTGCGGGCGTCTTGAAAGTGCAAGGAGTTTTCACATGAAAGCGTGTGTGTCCGCAACAACTGTTGCTGGGTAAGCTCGGTCCTTAGGGAGTGGGCATTGTAGCCTGTCTGGTAGGACAGGGACGCTGGGGTTGAGTGTCAGCTCCACCGCGCCCCTTTAGGACACTCCACTTCCCAGAGGACCCTCCCCCTCCCCCTCCCATGGATACAGTATCAAAGGGGTAACGGTTTTACAGTCCAGCCTACAGATCAAGACAGTGAGACCCAGCAACTGGTGCCACGGCCAACAGCAAGTGGCTGGCACCCAGGGTCTGGGCAAATGAACCATTACTTCACGGACAGAATTTAAAGTAATCCACCCTACGTTTGTATGGTCTGTTCTTTTTTGGAGAGTAGAGTTCTCTGTGGAGGTGAATGGTTGGGTATTCCCTAAGGCTGTACTGTTTTAATGCATCATATCCATCGGCCAGAACAAAGCAGTGATATACTAACTAGCTATTCTTTTATCTTTGTCCTGTAAAGATACATAGAGATGATGTAGAATCTCAATCATTAGTATTAAAGTATATATAAAAATCTAAATGGGGAGAAAAAAACTTGATCTACAAGCATGCTTTCTTTACACAAACGTACCGAGTACGTTTAGCACACATCTCTCATAGTCTATGACAAAGACTTTGAAAGATATTTGTGACACTGACAATAAAACATGACTGAAAAAACACATCGGCGTTCCATCCTTCACTGATCCGTCCTACATGTTGAACTCTGAAGTGCATGCAACATGCTATAGTCACGCACCGCACTGAAGGCTGACAGCTATGTCCTCCTGGTACTTATATGAGGACACATACAGAAGAAGCTAGGACACACTTACCCACAATGGTCCCAGAGCCTCAAGTGAGGACAATCCTTAGATAGAGGTATGGTCCTTTGCAACTGGGTCGCAGTTCTCTTCGCGTTAGCATTCCATGAGAGCAGCCTGCCGACATCAAGGTGCAGACGCACTGAGGCACTCAGCCACACTCTGAAGTCCACAGAGGCAGGTCACAAAGGTAATGTAACTCTACACGGAGAGGCAGGTGTCTAAACCTTCCCTCAGTCTCACTCGCTCTCTAGCCATGACATAGTAAAAAGCAGAATGGGAGAAGGAGAGCTTTTATCTGTGAGAAAGACTGTAAAAGAGAGAGAGAGAGAGAGAGAGAGAGAGAGAGAGAGAGAGAGAGAGAGAGTGAGAGAGCAAGAGTCAGAGGGAGACACCGGCTACAGAGAATGGACAGAATACAGAGGTGTGTCTGTCACGAAAAACCTATAACTCTTTAACCAATAACCGACATTTTTCAGCTTATTAAAAGATACAGCTCTGTCAGCAGGTCAGGGGTGTAACTCAGTGCATGCCCACTCCACAATTGTTCCACTGAGGGCTCACGGGCTCCTTGACTCTCTGAGCTATATTTAATCACTACTCCCCCGCACACGGCTCTCTGCATGTGAGGGGGCAGGCCCTCCAGTCCAACAGCTGACCCTTCCTTTCTCAAAAGAGGGGGTGTCCAGTTTTGCCCCTCTGGTTTCATACAGTGCCTGAAGCCCCGAGAGGATGGGCCTACTCCTGGACAGAGAAACAAGACACCATAAATTACAGGCAATTGCTTTGTAGCCAGTGGATCCCAAATTCCGTGCGATCCAAAAACGCGAAGCCTGTCATTGGTCACTAGAAGGATCACGTTGATCCTTCACCCAGCAGAGTGACTCCCTGTGTTTAGAACTGCCATGCTGGAAAATATAACAGTTACTGCACTCAGACTGAAGGCTGAAAGTGGGTCCACTCCCTGCTGCTTTCCTCACCACATCTATAAGATCACTCATCTACCACACACTCATCTACCCCACACTCATCTACCACACACTCATCTACCCCACACTCATCTACCACACACTCATCTACCCCACACTCATCTACACTCACTCATATACCCCACACTCATCTACCACACACTCATCTACCACACACTCATCTATCCCACACTCATCTACCACACACTCATCTACCACACACTCATCTACCCCACACTCATCTACCACACACTCATCTACCACACACTCATCTACCCCACACTCATCTACCACACACTCATCTATCCCACACTCATCTACCACACACTCATCTACCACACACTCATCTACCCCACACTCATCTACCACACACTCATCTACCACACACTCATCTACCCCACACTCATCTACCCCACACACTTCCACTCATACCCCTCACTCATCTACCCCACACTCATCTACCCCACACACTTCCACTCATACCCCTCACTCATCTACCCCACACTCATCAACCCCTCTCTCATCTACCCCACACACTTCCACTGATACCCCTCACTCATCTACCCAACACTCATCCACCCTCACTCATCTACCCTCACTCATCTACACTCACTCATATACCACACACTCATCTACCCCACACTCATCTACCCCACACACTTCCACTCATACCCCTCACTCATCTACCCAACACTCATCTACACTCACTCATCTACCCTCACTCATCTACCTCACACTCATCTACCCCACACTCATCTACCCAACACTCATCTACACTCACTCATATACCCCACTCATCTACCACACACTCATCTACACTCACTCATCTACACTCACTCATATACCCCACTCATCTACCCTCACTCATCTACACTCACTCATCTACCCTCACTCATCTACCCAACACTCATCTACACTCACTCATATACCCCACTCATCTACCACACACTCATCTACCCTCACTCATCTACACTCACTCATCTACCCCACACTCATCTACACTCACTCATATACCCCACTCATCAACCACACACTCATCTACACTCACTCATATACCCCACTCATCTACCACACACTCATCTACACTCACTCATCTACACTCACTCATATACCCCACTCATCTACCCTCACTCATCTACACTCACTCATCTACCCTCACTCATCTACCCAACACTCATCTACACTCACTCATATACCCCACTCATCTACCCCACACTCATCTACCCTCACACATCTACACTCACTCATCTACCCCACACTCATCTACACTCACTCATATACCCCACTCATCTACCACACACTCATCTACACTCACTCATATACCCCACTCATCTACCCTCACTCATCTACACGCACTCATCTACCCCACACTCATCTACCACACACTCATCTACCCCACACTTATCTACCCCACACTCATATACCACACACTCATCTACCCCACTCATCTACCCTCACTCATCTACACTCACTCATCTACCCCACACTCATCTACCCCACACTCATCTACACTCACTCATCTACCCCACACTCATCTACACTCACTCATCTATCCCACACTCATCTATCCCACACTCATCTATCCCACACTCATCTACCCCACACACTTCCACAGTGTTTCGTAAGGGTGGGCTAACACATTTTCCTGATCTGCTCTGCGTTCGTTCCTATATGGCTTCAGAATGCTGCCAAAGTCTAGACGTTATAATCACTACTGTGTGAATTGCTCTGTGAAGCCCCCCCAACACCAGCTACTAAAATGGCAGCTTGGGCTGTATTTCCCTCAAGCATTATGTTCAAGTGACACACATCTTACCTGATGTCACTTCAGTGGACCGTGCAAATAACCCCAAAATGATTATTCATTTTTACTGCCTTTGCACAAGATGTTTTTCAGAAGAGAACACTTTACTGATCCTGAAGCACATTGTGCTGTCACAGAATTACACACATTGCACACATGCATGACCAAAATATATACAGAAGGTGTTACAAAGAGCTACGTATACATGAATCTATGTACAAATATGAGGTATGTGCTATGACGTATGAACATACATTAATCACAATAAATACAATAGGTGATACAGAAGAGATATTAACCACAGATAATAAGTCAAAACGGCAATATATTAACACTATGCATATAATGAGATAAATGTAAAACAACAAAGAGAGACCTGAAAAGACACAGAGATTATAGCAGCAACAGTGTTATTGCACTAACAGAGATATGAGGAAATAGTACTAAAGAATTATCAGTGAATAAAAAGATTGTTACTAGGGGCCACAGTCATAACAACAGTGATAATTACTAGGAGCACAACAGTGAGACGAGGAGAGTAGAAAAGTGAAAAGTTGTAGTATGCAGTAACTATCTATTATCTCTTGTGTGTGTGTAATATATATATATATATATATATATATATATATATATATATATATATATATATATATATACATTTTTTTTTTCACTCCGTAACGTAGCAAGTTCACATTTTTCCAGATTACATGCACAAATCCCATGACAACCCATTAAAATCAAAACATTTGCGAGAGGGCAATGATGTGCTATCTCTGAGTAGGCCTAGATGAATATGAATTTTGTGGTCTTACCAACTGCCTTCTCTATCGGAACTTCGAAGCAGTGTATGTAAAAAAGGAATGTAGACGTCTGTGTTATGATTTAATAATAACATCAGGAAACCTAAATGAGAGAAATCTAAATGAGAGAAAAAACACCGCGACTACTGTACTGCAGCAATACAGAACATGCCGTTGCACGACTTGACGCTAGCACATACAGTCTCTTACCTCAGTGCTGCCCCCTACCGACAAAAGTTAAACATGATATTGGCAGTTCCCGGAAATTACAGTGATGTAGGACTTGTGGACGAAACGGTGAGCGTGGGGGTGAAATGTTACATTCAAGAGCTTCTAGAAATGTCAAACTTTCCACTTGTCCATCCGTCATAACCATTTAATAGATTAACCCACCGCTTGTGTCGACAATACATACAAACACATTATATGTTTCCTATGTCCTTATTTTATCAGTAGCTAAACTTCACAGTGCTGTAAAAAAGAAACGTAATACGGTATGAACACGTGAAAACACGGAGTGACATTTTATCCCACTTTTTTCCCTTTATTTACAATATTCGCTTAAAACAAGGCACCAATAGTAATACAAGGAATCCGAATTAAACAAGTTGAGTTGCATGTGTACAAAAAAGGTATATACTTAAAAAAATAATAATAAATAAAAATAAATAAATAAAAAACAAATTTAATACATCATTTTATCCCACCTTCCTCCAAAGTCTTGAACGCGACTCAAGAGAAAATAAGGGGTCTGCGAGCTGATCGCTGATTGGCTGAACGCGGCGTGCACACAGCTGACGCAGCGCCGGTTACGCGCGGGAGGTCGCGAGCGCGCACCCCCTTGCACGGCGTCAAGATGACACAAGTTTCCGTGTTTCTGTCGTCGTTGTTCTTATCGTGGATATACAGCACGTTCGGTGCAGAGGTTTCTTTGTGGAATATTGACCTCGGTTCGGTGAGTTGTCACGGTACACTGGCGACGTGAACGGACCGTGATGTGTGATATGTGAAAGGTCTGCGTTTGACAGTTAGCTCGGCGGCTAACCCGCTAGCGCCCCGGTGTGCTGATAGTTCGGCGTCTTCCTGCTGCAACACCTGGATGATCCGGTTCCGACTGACCTCTTATTTCTAAACTTTTAAAGTGTTTTATTATTATTTTTTAATGACTTCCATCTGTGTGAAGTTATTGGTACGTCGATTGTGGCTGTGCTGCGTGTGTTTTCCTTGATCTGTTGGCAGGTTTCGTTTATACAGCCAAGTTGGCAGAATAAATGTGACCTGATGGAGGGAGATGCATCATGTGAGGAGAGGTGTAAATCCGGGAGGGCTCAGCCCTGCACTTTACCTGCTGGGCTCAAACACAATCGAGTCAACGTGTCAAGGGCATATTAATATATTAAGCATATCAGTTTACCAAAGGTGTCAAAAGTATTCACATTCATTACTTGGGTAGAAGTAGAACTTCTGTAGAAGTTGAAGTATCAACTCAATCTTTTCACTTAAGTAAAAGTAGTAGTTTCAAAACTACTTAAAGTATAAAAGGAAAAGTAATGTAAGGGGGAAATACCATTAAGGACAAAAACGTAGGCCGTGTCACACACTACCTCCCCCCAAAAATAATTTTCTACAAACCATAATGACTATAATATTATTTTTAAATGTTAATGTTAAAAATTAGGGATGCACTAGGCTACCTGTTTCAGCCGCATATATGCCCACTGAAAATGAATGCATTTTAGTACAATGCAAATTTATTAAATCCATATTGTGATGGTGGCGAGACAGGAGCAGCGAGGGAGTGGTGCACACCACAAAACATTTACCATGATCTGTGTATTATCAAATACACAGATTACAAGACAAATAACTTAAAAACCTACAACGGAGCGCTTAGCTGGTCCTTCTGGATACTAGCCTCTTCGCTGGTGCTTAGTTGGGACATTTTGCTCGAGGTTTCGAGTCTCTGCCATGAGCATCTTCATACTAAGCTACTCATGTCTGCTATCTCATCGCTGGAGTGTGACTTGACATGTGCGATGGATCGCGCACAAAGCAGTAGGGTGTGGGAGTGGAGTATGTTTATACTTCTGATCACACCACACTCAAATCCACTGGACATTCTCTTTAACGATGACAAGCCAGATTGAGAACAAGCCAATATGAAACAGAAGTAATGATGCTATTTCTAAAATATAAGGAGTAGAAAGTACAGATAATTGCACGAAAATGTAGAAGTAAAACGTCGGATGAAAAATAATTACGTCAGAAAAGTATCGATAGCCAAAATTTCTACTTAAGTAAGGTAATGAAGTATTTGCACTTTGTTACTTGACACCTCTGCAGTTTACTAACTAGACCAAACTGAATCCAGAAGGGAATTGTTGAAGCAGTGCTAGATCTGAGCTTTCTGCATGACTTGACAGCCTGGCTGATCCAGGCAGTCAGGGACTATCCAGAGGTGTTTATGGGTGGGATACAATGCAACTTTGTTGGCTAGACATTCTCGTTTAATTTAGGAATTCCTCAGATACAGAGACGGCTTCTTTTCCTCTCGCGTGGCATGTTCATGTATCCTGCTTGCATGCTGGCAACTTTTGTAATCTACACATCACATCCATGTTTTATTTGAAGATTAGCTAGTTTGCACAGGCCATAAGAGTTGTGGTCATAAAAAAAAATAAAAGGTTCAGTAACACATGGTCCATATTACTTATTATAATATAATTAGGTAATATTATTTAAGGACTTTAAACAGTTCGTCATTTTCAGGTTGTAAAATTTAGTCATTAAAGTGGATTAGAAGTAATAATGGTGGTATATAAATATAAACAATTCCATAAAAAAATGGTAAAATTGACATGTTTCTGTTTTCAGCAAAAAGATGTCATTTTTCGCAAGACCTTGTATGCCGACACCACAATCTACATGAAATGTGAGTTCTACTGTTAATCACCTCTGAAATGTAGTTTTTCTTATTGTAAAATAATCCAGATGTTTTTTTTTAATCTAATTTATGTGTAAACCAATATACTTTAACTTACTCAGTCTAAGCACAATATTAAAGCAGTTTTGTAGCAATGAATCTGGAAGCTGTTATATTCAGGGTGATATTTTTATCTCAGTCTACCGTCTTAAATAAAAGCCTATATATTAATATATTAACTATATTAACCCTACAAATGATTGCTCCACCTAATAAGTTAATTCTTTAGGCATTCTGTGTTTGTTATTCTGACTGAAACCTATTTTTGTGTGCTTAAAAACTGTACATATAATTGTAATGTTTCTTTTCCCTGTGCCTACAGTTCATGGAGACCAGAAAGCATGTGAAAAAAATAATCTGGTTTTTAACGTTAGCTGGTACCTCCGCTCCTCCATCTGTTATAATGAAGTCTTCAACACCCCTGTGAGTATTGGCCACACCTCTCCACCTGCACCTCTAGACTCCTGGAGCAGGTAGAACAGCTCCACACCCTTCATGACTTGGGTGCGTGATGGGCACATATGGCAGGACAGTAGAGCTTCCCAACAAACCAGAGTTGTGTGTTGATGTTAATCCCCCCTGTCAGCGCCATGGTAACCATGGGGATATCGATCCTTTAACTCACATGTAGCAACAGGTATAAACACCCTAATTTCTCACTGAAGAGTTGAAGAAAGTTCACTTTAGAGAACAGCATGCTGACAATGGTCACGCCAAAGGTTTTCACAGATTCATAGGCAATAAAAATATTTCTTTCTGATTTCATGAATAAAATGAACAAGGCTGTAGTAGCTGCTTTGGCTGTAGGTATTTATGAAGTCATCTCGGAGAAGAATAAGAAAACTGAGTAAAGACTAATGTTTGAGAATCGGGTGTGTAGGTAAACTACTCTTTGGGGCGGGGGTAAATCAGTCATTTAAAGACACAGTCAGTAAATGTAAAAAAAAAAAAAAAAAACTAGTTTGTTATAAATTCTGAAACCAGGAAGTGTACATGGTAACCAGATCTTTAAGTAATGCATGTCACTCCCGAATTCCTGGTGGAGGATTTTAACTGGTACACCATTGTGTACACACCTCTATGCTTCTGTGTGTAGGACAATCAAACTTTAGTCATGTTTAAATCGGACCTCACGCTGAGGCAGAACTGGACGGGTTTCTACAGCCAGGGTGTCATCAACTTTGAGGACTGCGCATCTCTCTTCACACCCAAGGTACCAAATGGACACTTTTGGATCAAAAGTATTGAACCTGGAAATGTGATGTGCAAAAAAAGCTTAGATCCATGTATGTTCTGATCTTAAACAGCACCTTAGGCCATCCGCAGAGTAATGACAATCATGCGTTTATATTACTATTATCAGCAGTATTGCCCGTATTGCATGATTAGATTAGAGTGATGTCAGTATTAGGTGCCAGTATACATTTTCGGAGACAAAATTGATCAGAATTGTGATGGCTAATAATGATGATTCTCATTTTGGTGATTTTTAGAGTCTTGCGGCTAAACAGAGGAGTGTGTTGGGAAAACATGAGTTGATATCTGTTCACTTCTGGATGCTTCATGTTTGGTGGATGTTTGTACAGTCACTGTGTAGTGGTCAGAATGATGCATGGTGCACTTTGTAGACTATAGTAAAGCACAATATCCTGAGAGGAGGAGGTGTCTACCTTAAAGAGAGTAGCGCTGCTATGTAACAGATTTAAAATGGTTATTATACAGTGCAGGCACAATGTACAAAGGGTCGTCTCTAGTCAGGTCTGTGAGATCTTCTCCTCTGGCGTTGTAACGGTGCACTAATATGGATATTTGCATAGCTGCCAGTAATTCTGGCACATTTGTGGAAAAATGTTTCATTTTCCAAGATTTGTATTTTTTATTTGGAATAATTGTACCTCACCGAAAGCCAGATTTATGTCTCTCTTTTTACTGTAAAGCTCTTAAATAACAGACATTTTCCCCATAGTCATTTAACAAGTGTGCCAATAATTCTGGCAGGCACTGTATTGGGAAGCCTGTTGTAAATATTTTTTTATTTGATTTGTTTTGCAGGTTTATTATAACAAATTCCAGCCAGTTCTATACCTCAAAAATGAAGTACGTTCATCAGCAATATATTTGTACATTGAACTCAACAAAAATCCTTCAATATATATTTATTGATTGTTTTTTATTATGATTTGCCATTTGTACTGAGAAAAGCAAGCTATAATCCACTGTCCTAACCACATTCATCTGTCTGTTCACAGGGGGAAAAGGTTCCAACCCAAACATTTACCAATCATTCATTAAAGGACACTCTGGTGAGAAGGTTTTAATATAATTTATACAGTTCAGATTTTGTTAACCTGTACATCAGGGCTATTCAACTATATTTTTCTGTGGGCCAGATTTGGCAGAGAGCTCTGACCTTTTCCTTTTCAGACCCGGGGTGAGTGGCGGTGAACGTAGTTTGTTGACGGGGGGGGGGGGGGGGGGGTATTAGAACGTAAATTGTTGAGGGGGGATGCTGGCGGCTAACGTAAATTTGCGAACATAAATTCAAACGTAAAATGTTGCAAATAAAATTTTATTTATTTTTACGGCGGTTTATCAAATATTTATTATTACTTATGGGGAGTTGGGCTGCGGGCCGGTACAAATTCATTAAAGGGCCAGTTCTGGCCCGCGGGCCACCAGTTGAATAGCCCTGCTGTACATTAAAAGCATTAAGAAATCACGTGCTTTATAAGGCCGTAGCCAACGTGCTGGTTGAAGAAGTTTTTCAGTCATCAGCAGGCTTTGATCAGGCCCAGACACTTGATTATTTATACTAATATAATGGGCAGTCATGGCCTGGTGGTAGGGAACTGGTCTTGTGACCGGAGGGTCGTGGGTTCGATTCCCAGACCTGAGGCCATGACTGAGGTGCCCTTGAGCAAGGCACCTAACCCCAACTGCTCCCCGGGCGCCGGGCTAGGGCTGCCCACCTCTCTGGGCACGTGTGATCCACAGCTCCCTAATATATAATCCACTGTCCTAACCACATTCATCTGTCTGTTAGCAGGGAGAAAGTGTTGCAAACCAAAAATTTACCGAACATTTTCTAAAGGACACTCCGGTGAGAAGGTTTTAATATAATTTATATAGTTCAGATTTTGTTAATCTGTACATTAAAAACATTAAGAACATTTATAAACATTTATAAAGGCGTAGCCAATGTGCTTTTCAGTAATCGGCAGGCTTTGATCAGGCCCAGACACTTTATTTATACTAATATGAAGGTTGAAGTGTGTTAAATCAGTGCTGGACTATGTTTTTGTGTTCTTTACCTTTCAGGAAGATTATGCAGTTGCCAAGTCATGGTTGGACAGTCCTTACATGTTCATTGTGAAGGTCCAGCAGAAGAAACGTTCAGATCCCAAAACGGGGGACCAAGCGACACAGGAAGGATCTCCTGATTCACAGGATCATTTTTCATTTACGAGTAGGACACTTTTTGACTTTCATGCATCCTTTTGCTTTTATTTAGTTTTTTTTTTAGGTTTCCACAGTGCCTTCTCTTAGCTTACTTACCATAGTTAGTACATTTACCTCTTTACTGAGATGTCTTTGTGCATGTCTGTCTGTGCGTGTTTGCAGTGACGGTGGAGATGAAGGGCTCTCGTGAATACTCCTCGCCTGCAGACTGGCCTCTTATGATGGTGGGTGCCGTTTGTCTCAAAACACGAATGTGTTGAGACGACCTGAAAGTTGCTAGGACCTCAGTGTTATGATGTTGGAAATTCCAGTGGTTTAATAGGTGCCTTAGCAACAAGCTACCCTGGCAACAGTGATGAAGTCAGGCTGTTTCCCCACAGTTCTTCATGGTCATGTGCATCGTGTACGTGCTGTTTGGAGCTCTGTGGCTCCTCTGGATGGCCTTGTACTGGCGTGACCTGCTCAGGATCCAGTTCTGGATCGGTGCCGTGATCATCCTGGGCATGTTGGAGAAGGCGGTGTTCTACTCCGAGTACCAGAGCATCAGATACCACGGAGAATACAGTTAGTCGCCTGACTGGCCTCATTCAGCCTTTTGGGGTAATGGCGGTAATTAGATTGCAGCGAACGTGAAGTAAAAGACGGTCTTGTTTTCAGACCAAGGTGCTGTTATTTTCGCTGAGCTGCTGTCTGCACTGAAGAGATCCTTAGCACGAGTGCTGGTGATCATAGTCAGTCTAGGCTATGGCATTGTCAAGTGAGTACTCCCCCTCGTTCCCCGCCCCTTGAGCTGCGGAAGTGATCACATGACCTCGTGTGGTGGTGATGCCATGCCAAACACTGTTCAGGGGTGGGTTTCCCGATAACGAACGATCTTAGAAAGTTACGAACAACTTTAAGAACGACGTAACTTTAAGAACGCCAAATTTACGAGTGTTTCCCAAAAGCCTTCGTAGTCTCCAAATTTACGAATGAGTTCTAAGTAGTTCTTAGTTGACTCCGCCTCTGCATTTGCACTGGAAAAGCTCCGCTAGTCGAAAACCGAACCACCGATATACATACATTTTTTCATTATTACGCCGCAAAGGTATCATTGGCAAAATGACAATCATAAAAACTAACAACTATAAGTGTTGAAATTTCAAGTACAAGAAAAAAATGAGTAGATCATAAATTATTACCTTTGCAATTCTGACTGATCGTAGGCTTTTATCAAGGCTAGAAATAGGGCACACAATTAACCTTTCACACGTTATTTAAAACCATGGCAAACAAGTAGAGAAAATGAAACTTTCTGTCGAGTGAATTGAGCCAAAAACAAAAGAATAGCCTACGGTTTTCAATAGCTCGAGGAAGTTCCTCAAATTCAGAAAAAGAAACAAAACAAAAAACTGTAGTCAAGTCAAAAATAAGGGGACAGAACTAAGAAAGGAAAAGGGTTAAGACTGGTGGAGGTCAAATGTCCACAAGTGCCCTTACTGTTGAGGAGGAGAAGGCACTGGAGATACTGGGCCCCACAGCTACTGAAGGAATACCAGGTGATTTGATAAAGGAGTATATAGCTTCAGAGTGGATAACCACTGTCACCTAGTACATGTCCACCATCAAATGCACCGTCCCTAGCCATCTGACACACTCCAGAATTGGCCCAGATGAAGGAGTCATGAGTACTCCCAGGCCACTTGGCCACAATGTCTGTAAAGAGGTCTTAGTGGTTGTATATTACTTGTATATTCAAAGCAGAGAAGCCTTTACAGCAGATGTAGATGTAGGCTGGGAGTGTATATGGGAATCAGAGTGACGTCCACTGCACCAACAACTCCACGAATGTTTACAATTGCATGAAAACCAATTTTGGTTTAATGCATCCCTAGTCCTAAGAAATGTATAGCGAAGTCCTAGGAAATGCAGCAAAAAAATTTCTTTGCAAAGAATACATGAATTGTGAAAGTCTTAAACGCTATTAACTGCACGATGATGAACGGAGATATTTAATTAAATATTCGGAACATATCAACTAATTCTAAATAATTCAAAGTAGTACATTTGATTTTTGTTGACACAGTGTGGTATATGCGATGTAATTACTTCAAAAGAAAATAGGCTACTAGGCTAATTATACACATAAACGCAAATGTTGTAATGCCGTGATTAAAACCAGCGCTAGTGAAATTAGCGCCTCTATCCTTTTTGAGGTAGAACTGCACGTGAGCTTCGAATTAAGAAGTGAAGAACTTAGTGAGTTGCGAATGGGTCCGGAGATTTTTAAGTTACGAAGAGTTTTGGGAAACACTCGTAAATTTAAGAATATTTGTAAGTACGAGGTTACGAAGTACTTAGAGTTACGAACGTTTCGGGAAACCCACCCCAGTTCAGTCCTCACTGTCACATGAAGCATCACAACCCCTTTGTTACAGTAATATATCATTTTCCAGTACGACTGATAGACTTTAAGGACTCCTAAAAGCAGTGGTTGTACATTTGTGTGAGTATATGAGTGGGAGTGTGAGGTGTGCTTGTTTTAAGGTTGTTCTGTATGTTTCTCTGTGTCACTGACAGGCCCAGGCTAGGCACTACAGTTCCCCGCCTGGTGGCTGTAGGTATACTCTATCTACTCTTCTCCTCCGTGGAAGGTGTCCTCAGGGTCACAGGGGTGAGAACATTCAGGACTGAAGTCACCCCACCCCTAAATTAAATGTTAGTTTGTTATAGAACTCGAACACTGACTCTTGTGTGTTTTTTATTTTTATTTTTATTTTTGCAGGGTTTCTATGGCACAGTGGCTCTTCTTGCTAATCTGAGTCTGTCTCTTATTGATTCCTGTGTCATGTGGTGGATATCCTTTTGAGCAGACACAGTCACAGAGTATGCTAATATTTGCTTTCTGGAAAACAATGGGGTATGCTTCTGTGTATGTATTTGTAGCAATATGTAGACATGCATACCAAGAATGGGCAATATGTTTTGTCTTCAGATGCATTTTAGATGTTCTTGGAGTATGTTTGTTTTTAATTCAAGCATAATATCAAATAACTAGTTGGAATCCAACAATGTGGGTGGAAGTCCACAAACTGTCTATCTAAAGAGTACATGGGGTTTAAAACTGAACTTTGTGTTTATTCAAGGCAGTTTCTTTTATTTAGCATTTATGTCGGCAAACGATGTTTAAAAAATTTGATAGTAGTATGACAATGAAATAATGTATGGCAATGTGATTTCTAAGTTTTAGTTTTGAATATGGCCCCCATTGTGTGGTCTTGCTCCGTATGTTATCCCCCCTGTGCGAGAGTGAACCCAGAGTGTCCTGCTCCTTAACCAGTGGTCTTCACGTCTTCATCAGTCTGTCTCAGACAACTCGGCTCCTCAAGCTTCGTCGGAACGTGGTGAAGCTCTCTCTATACCAGCACTTCACCAACACGCTCATCTTCTCTGTGCTGGGTAAGGCCATGCGCTATCTCAGAGAAAGAGCCTTGTAAACACGTGTGGAAGTCAGGACCGCACACTAATGTTCTGCTCTGCGTGTTCAACCACTCAGCTTCCATCATCTTCATCGTATGGACAACAAGGCAGTTTAAGCTGGCAGACTGCCAGTCAGTGAGTAGAACCTTCTTTAGAGTGGCCCAGTGGGCAGGTACAGTGTAGGTGTCTTGCTGGGAGGTTCTCTGGCTCAGGGGTCACGGGTGGCGTTCTTGGTTCATCAGGGCTGGAGAGACCTGTGGATGGACGACGCTTTCTGGAGGCTCCTCTTCTCCACCATCCTGCTGGTCATCATGGTTCTGCTACGACCTTCTGTCAATGATCAAAGGTTAGAGTCGCTTTGGAGACGCATCATCTAGTGAGGATGTTTTCAAACAATAATGACACACCTGTTATGGTAACGTGTATTCAAAAAGAAGTTCTGTTCCTGTTTATGAGTGTGTTCAGATGAACGTATAGAAAAGTTGAAATAAAGGATTTTTTTATTTATTTATAGGTTTTCACATTCACCACTCATCGATGAGGATGATGATGAGGAGGAAGATGCAAAGGAGCCTATGCTTAATGAAGCTTTTGGTAAAATGGATGTCGTATTATACACATGTTTATCTGCCAATAGGAACAAAATGTTATTCTGAGGATATAATTCAAGCTTTTAGATTCTTTGTACACAAAATGTTACAGCTAAAATTATTTGAAAAACACAACCATTTAATATGTAAAAGTGTTTGACCTGTTGATTTGGCTGGTATGTCATTTTTTAAAAAGCAGTACAGAGTGGTTTCAAATAAAGAAATGCACTGGGGTAATGGGGCTGGATCGCTGTAACTCCACCTCGTCTGTCTTCAGAGGGCATGAAGATAAGAGGAGTGAAGTCTGAGACAAACGCCAGCCAGAAGCTCATCAGCAAAGAAGTGAGAACGACTGCTTTGACTCCCGCGTTGCATGCAGATTTGTGTAGCTCTTTAATCGTCTGTGTATCCTACCGCAACAGTGTCAACAGTGCTTGTGTTTGTGTGCACAAGTGATTAGAAATTGTTTGGGGTGAATATATTGAATCTTACTCATAATAGGATCCCTCCAAATAGCTAAAAATGCATAATTTAGCTCAAAATATTATTTTTCAGTAATCCCAGCATTTGTAACATGTTACAAATGTTCTTATGTGCAAGCCTGGACACAGTGATGGGTTAAAGGGACTCTTTTACTGCTCTTAAACCCTTCTGTGCGTTAGAGACTCCGTTACTGCCCTTAAACCCTTCTGTGTGTTAGAGACTCCGTTACTGCCCTTAAACCCTTCTGTGTGTTAAAGGGACTCCGTTACTGCCCTTAAACCCTTCTGTGTGTTAAAGGGACTCTGTTACTGCTCTTAAACCCTTCTGTGTGTTCCACAGAGCTCTCAGGATGAAGACCTAAAGTGGTTGGAGGAGAACATCCCCACGAGTGTAGTGGACGTGTGAGTATGAGTCCACCACCAGGCCTCTGGGAAGCGTGTGTGTGTGTGTAGCTTCTGCTCTGCAGTATGGTTTTGCTCATTTATGGAAGTGCATCCTTTTATTACTATGCATCTAATGTACCACTTTGCTTTCTCGCAGAGCTTTGCCCGTGGTCTTGGATGACGAGGAGGTAACGTGGCTCATTCTTTGTCCTGTGTCTCAGGACCATATGTTTGATAAACATATGACAATTACATGCAGTGTCATGACAGAACTTGTTGGTGGACTTATCTGTCCCCTTCTCTTCCTGCCAGGAGATTCTCAAAGCCAAGATGGAAAGGTCCAAAATGGATTAGGCAAAGAGGCACGATTGTTATTTCACCAGTACAGCCGAGCACTTGTGAAATTGTCTAATGTCATTCCATTAAGACTCATGTCTGAAAGCAAATATTTTTATTTATGTTTGCGTTTTTGGCCTGCAGCAAACTGCAGAAATGATTCTTGGTTGTGGGTGTCAAAATAAAGGTTTTCTTTTTCTTTCATTTTCTGAGGTTTAATAGGCCTTTCAGGTATTCTGGGAAATGTTTGAATTCTAGATGTGTGGCACACTAGTCTAGCCAAGGAATGGCTGCCTTTCCTCAGATGAGGACTCTTCAGCCTGTGCAGATATGCTGGTAATGTACATTACAATACTGGCCAGGGTAACTTATTTTGTTTTTGCCAAAATTGTACAACTTAGTCAGAGCTTGCGTTTCTTTTTGAGATACAGGTTGTATGAATAAGAGTGTATGTTTATCAGTTTTGCATATGATTTCTATTTTAAGGATATTAATTATTACAAAAGAGTTTTGTTTTGGGTAAAAGTATTTTTGTGTATTACGTTTTTTTTTTTTTGTATTTTATTGCTTTTGCAGTTTCTGTGGGGGTTTTGATTTATGACTTGGAGATACAGCTGAATGTTATTAAAAGATATTTTTGTCTTTTAACCTAACGTGTTTTGTGTTATTTAATAGCTATATTACATACAGATCATGTGTTTAGGCTGGCACGTCTCCTCGGTAGAACAGCTGGCGTGTCACAGCTGTAGCGACACCGTGAACACGCGCTGCGTACTGCGGCGCGCGTGACTGTTGACGTTGATCACGTGCCTGTCATAGAACCATTCGGGAAGCTGAGCGCGCGAGCGAGCTAGCTGGCTAACAAACTGCCAAACCCTGGAGATTGTTTTCGTGGAGTCTCTTTATTTATTTATTTTTTTGGTGGTCTGGAGACACGTACAATCCAAAATCAACACGTACAACTTCGTGTCAAAAATTAAAATGGGATGAACTAGTTTGTTTTGTGGGTTTTATCGAGCTAGTTAGCTAGCAAGCTAAGCTCTGGTGCCCTTAGCCAGGTAGGCTAGCCAGCTATCTGTTCTCGATCCATCAGCTTCCGTGTTACATGTTCGTGTGAAAGTGAATCTCACGTACAGAGTTCGTGTTGAGACCTTCAGCAGAACCGTCCACACCGCCGCCATGCACGACGCGTACGAGCCCGTCCCTATTCTGGAGAAACTGCCCCTTCAGATCGACTGTCTGGCGGCCTGGGGTGAGAGTTGTTTTGGTTAGACACATCCAACGTGTTTTTCCCCTCTGTGGTCGTGAAATACGGTCTTTAGTTTAGTCATAACGTGAATAACTTGCTACGCGTCAAATGTTTCAAGCAGCGACTTCCTTATTTGAGGTTGCACGGAGTGTGCAGGCATTTTAATGACTTACAGATTTTATAAACTCTATAGCTGCAAGTTTCCTGTGGAGCAAATATTGTTTCCCACTGTATCACAACAACATATCATCATAATACTTGATGCTGTTCTGTTATTGTAGAGGATTGGCTACTGGTTGGGACTAAACCAGGACACCTTCTCCTTTACAGAATCAAGAAGGATGCAGGTGTGATTTTTTTCCCCTGTATTAAAACACTGAAGCTATGTGCTTTATCTCTGATTTCTAATATCATTTTCTTTTTTTATGATTCTCAACTTTGTTAGGTACAAATAGGTTTGAGGTAACACTGGAGAAATCCAACAAGAACTTCTCAAAGAAGATCCAACAGGTATTCTTCTCTCTGTGTAGAGAGAGATCGGCTACAAAAACACTTTGAGGTTCTCCTAAGAGATTAGATATGTGGGGTATAGGTTAGTCATTCTTTTTAGCTGAGTGTCATTATTTCATCAGTGCCTGTGTCGGATGTGTACAATGACATTACTTTCTTTGATCATTTTCTTTTTTGCCATCAGCTGTTCGTTGTAGCCCAGTACAAGATATTGGTCAGTTTGTTGGGTAAGGCTTTGTGTTTTATTTTTTCTTGCTCAAGCAGATTTAGCCCATTTCCTTTAGTCCATTTGTTGCGTGTATGGCTTGCAGTGGATTGACTTACTGTGCGGTTTTTTTAGTGTATGTTCACTGTTATTCACTTGTATTTCAGAGAATAACATCCACGTCCATGACCTGCTCACATTCCAGCAAATCACTGTGGTGTCGAAGGCAAGAGGAGCAACACTCTTTGCCTGTGACCTGCAGGTGTGTACTGTAAGGATCTCTAGTGCTCAGTATTTGTGTGTGTCTTGAGATTTGATCATTTAATAACCAATCGCAGTCACACACTGTTTATACCAATACCAAGGGCTCCTCTCTCCTGCACGTCTTATCACTTTAACCTATCAGTTTTAGCATGATGGAAAGTATTTGTGCTTATTATATAATAGCATTCTAGTCTTTATTCATACCTTATAGTAGTTTATTTGTAAACATAATGCATTACATTGAGTCCACATGCTGTTCAATTCCTTCATCATCGGTCTCGTTGCTCTTGTATCGGCGCAGGCACGTGATTGGTCAAAACCAGCCATGCGTTTCTTTTCCTGAATAATTCTCCCTACCCAGGGTGCACTTGCAGTTTACTGATTTGAAGTAGCCTATGACGAGCTTTCATTACTGACATGATTGTAGATTAGATTGTAAATAAGCTTTCATCATGATTCATTTATTCTGTAGTGAACCAATAATTGTACCATTACTAGTAATACTTGTATTATTATCTAACCTCATAGCATCTCTTTCCTAGTGAATGAGCCATCACTGCTGTCTGCTAAAGACCTCTTAATTTTCTTAAACCTGAGTTCCTTTTTTCCTTTGTTTTAGCAATCCAGTTCAGGTGAAGCAAACTTGCGGATGTGTGTTGCTGTCAGGAAAAAACTACAGCTCTATTACTGGAAAGACAGAGAGTTTCATGAATTACAGGTTTGTTTTTTGCAGGAACCTGTTTAAGATCAAAACACTGTTCATTTGGCTGACTTTGTGTGAAGAACAACTACATTTATTTTCTTTCATAGGGAGATTTTGCAGCTCCAGATATTCCTAAATCCATGGCTTGGTGTGAGAATTCCATATGTGTGGGTTTTAAGCGTGATTACTATCTGATCCGGGTAGGTATATTTAAAACAAAACAAATAAACATATTTGATTAATCTAAAAATATAACCTAGCATGCAGATTTTTGCCTCCGCCTACAGGAATATTTACATAAATTACATATTTGCAGATGGATGGGCGTGGCTCGATCAAAGAGCTGTTCCCAACAGGGAAGCAGCTGGAGCCGCTTGTAGCCCCACTGGCTGATGGGAAAGTGGCGGTGGGTCAGGATGACCTCACGGTGGTCTTGAACGAGGAAGGAGTGTGCACCCAGAAATGTGCCCTCAACTGGACGGACATCCCTGTCGCAATGGGTAGGACTTGGAGACGTACTGCGGTCTAGGGTCAATGTGTAGGACCTCAGAGACGTACTGCAGTCTAGCGTCAATGTGTAGGACTTCAGAGACGTACTGCGGTCTAGCGTCAATGTGTAGGACTTCAGAGACGTACTGCGGTCTAGGGTCAATGTGTAGGACCTCAGAGACGTACTGCAGTCTAGGGTCAATGTGTAGGACCTCAGAGACGTACTGCAGTCTAGCGTCAATGTGTAGGACTTCAGAGACGTACTGCAGTCTAGGGTCAATGTGTAGGACCTCAGAGACGTACTGCAGTCTAGCGTCAATGTGTAGGACTTCAGAGACGTACTGCGGTCTAGCGTCAATGTGTAGGACCTCAGAGACGTACTGCAGTCTAGGGTCAATGTGTAGGACCTCAGAGACGTACTGCAGTCTAGCGTCAATGTGTAGGACTTCAGAGACGTACTGCAGTCTAGGGTCAATGTGTAGGACCTCAGAGACGTACTGCGGTCTAGGGTCAATGTGTAGGACCTCAGAGACGTACTGCAGTCTAAGGTCAATGTGTAGGACTTCAGAGACGTACTGCAGTCTAAGGTCAATGTGTATGACCTCAGAGACGTACTGCGGTCTAGGGTCAATGTGTAGGACCTCAGAGACGTACTGCAGTCTAAGGTCAATGTGTAGGACCTCAGAGACGTACTGCAGTCTAGGGTCAATGTGTAGGACCTCAGAGACGTACTGCAGTCTAGGGTCAATGTGTAGGACCTCAGAGACGTACTGCAGTCTAAGGTCAATGTGTAGGACCTCAGAGACGTACTGCAGTCTAAGGTCAATGTGTAGGACCTCAGAGACGTACTGCAGTCTAAGGTCAATGTGTGGGACCTCAGAGACGTACTGCAGTCTAGGGTCAATGTGTAGGACCTCAGAGACGTACTGCAGTCTAGGGTCAATGTGTAGGACCTCAGAGACGTACTGCTGTCTAAGGTCAATGTTCCTCTTTGTGCTGCTCCCTGTTAGTCAGCTGTACTTCTGTTTTTTTCCTCTTGTGAATATCATAAGAATGTCCAGTGGTTAACAGCTGATTTTCAGGGTCAAAGTAAGCAGGCCTTGTTTCTAAAAGGAGTTACATTTTGTGACTCTCAGAAATACACACACACACACACACACACACACACACACACACACACACACACACACTATAGACCTTCAAAGTCAGATTTACAAATTAAATGATCGGGTTTCTGTTAAAGTAAATAGAGTATTACTTGAAAGTAAACACTGCACATTGCAGTTCATTCAACCTCCACTAGGGGCAGATGATTGCTACGTTTAAGTGAGGATGTGGGCAACAAGCGCATGGTTTAGTTTTCTCAAAGCACCAGCTGTCCTTTGTGTTCATCTCCCCAGTATTGATCATTAATTGGTTGTATTACAGAACACATAATACATGTAGATGTAAGACGAAACTCTCTTTCTCTGCTTACAGTAAAGAGGCATTTATTTTCTGTTTGTCCCAGCTTAAAAAAGGCTTGATATGGCAGGGGAAATGGCTTCATAAAGCTGAAACTGCATTTCCCACAGTTCTTTACTGACATGGACATCATTGGTTTGGGTGGACTGGGGAGTATCATGGCCTCAGTGTCTGTTCTATATGCCTGTATATAAGGAAAGTGTTGAAAGGGTTTGGTGCTCTGTTCAGTCTGAAGAGGTTTGGACCTCTGTTCAGTCTGAAGGGGTTTGGACCTCTGTTCAGTCTGAAGGGGTTTGGACCTCTGTTCAGTCTGAAGGGGTTTGGTCATCTGTTCAGTCTGAAGGGGTTTGGTCATCTGTTCAGTCTGAAGGGGTTTGGTCATCTGTTCAGTCTGAAGGGGTTTGGTCCTCTGTTCAGTCTGAAGGGGTTTGGTCCTCTGTTCAGTCTGAAGGGGTTTGGTCCTCTGTTCAGTCTGAAGGGGTTTGGTCCTCTGTTCAGTCTGAAGGGGTTTGGTCCTCTGTTCAGTCTGAAGGGGTTTGGTCCTCTGTTCAGTCTGAAGGGGTTTGGTCATCTGTTCAGTCTGAAGGGGTTTGGTCATCTGTTCAATCTGAAGGGGTTTGGTCATCTGTTCAGTCTGAAGGGGTTTGGTCATCTGTTCAGTCTGAAGGGGTTTGGTCCTCTGTTCAGTCTGAAGGGGTTTGGTCCTCTGTTCAGTCTGCCTCTGGCTGTGGTGGGAACCCTGCCCATGTTTGCTCACTGGCTCAGTCTGGATTTCCTGCCTGGGCCGGCGGGATTTTGGATTCTCTGATGAGCTGCATTTTACCATCAGAGTCAGACTCGGTTCAGAAACTCTCCGGCTCTGGTTTACTGAGATGCCAAATAAAGAGTGTTAGTTTGTGTGGGAAGGTCAGTACATTGCATGTGGTGATGATAAAGTGCATATATGACATCATGTGCAGATACAATTTTTAAACAAGGCTGTTTGTGGTAAATGTTCTTGGTAGCCATGGTGAGTTTGGATCTCAAAGAGATTTACAGGAAACATGAACCAAAAGTTAAGCTGGCAGAATTAGAGGACTGAGCACACAGAAATGTATTTGAGGGCTTGAAATGAAGTATTGAAGTTAAACAGTAATAATGGCAACATTGTTGGTAAATACCAGCTGAGGAAGTTGAAATACCATCTTTGCCCTTTTGACATGATTTTAAATGATCCACCCCCAACGTCTGCGTGTTCTTCTTTCTAATAGTTTTCCTTTCAGAACGTTTGCAAAACCTACAATCTCCGTTGTCAAAAATACTTTCAGGATTGGTGGCACTAATGTACCTTGTGTAGGTGCTAAATAGGCCTTATTGGCTTTTACTCCATCTTGTGTAAAAATGCCCCAAGTTGCACATTCATTAAGGCAGATCCAGAAAATTATTTGATTACTGGCAACTTCAATCCTCTATGGATTGTGGTAGCAGGTCACCTCAGAGCTTTAGTAAATCATTCAGTGTATTAACTACGTTTCCAGCAACATTATATTGTCTGCTTTTTAGGATCAGTTTAGCGTGTTGTTTCTTCTCTGCAACGTGTTTGTCAGACGTCTGAAACTTTTTATTTTTTATTCATTTTTTTAAAACTATGCCTCCTCATGTAGGTCATCTTAACCGGCCCCTGCTGGCCGTCTGTGGATAATTGGGTAATCTAGGCTAAATGTAAATGAGGCAGTAAATAATATTTGTCAACTATTCTGGGATCCAGAGTGTGCTGTCGGTCTGCCAAAGGCAGCCAAGGGTTTTCTGGGCACCGTGTGTGTGTGTGTGTGTGTGTCTGCCTGCCTGCCTGCCAGCCAGTCTGTCTCTCCTTCCTCATTCTCCTCTCCACCCCCAGAGCACCAGCCTCCCTACATAATAGCGGTCCTGCCGCGCTACGTGGAGATCCGCACCTTCGAGCCCAGGCTGCTGGTGCAGAGCGTGGAGCTACAGCGGCCCCACTTCATCACCTCGGCCGGGTGAGGCACGTCTCGCACGACTCTCCGCCCAGCGCAGACGGGCTTCACGCTCCCGGCGTTTGCCCCGACGTGCGCAAACGCACCCCCCCCCCCACCCCCCCCCTCATCCTGCTTCTCTCTCTCTCTCTCAGCCCCAATATAGTGTACGTCGCCAGCAACCACTTTGTCTGGCGCCTGGTGCCCGTCTCCATAGCCAGTCAGATCCGGCAGCTGCTGCAGGACAAGCAGTTTGAGCTGGCGCTGCAGCTGGCGGTGAGTTTGGCACTAATCACCTCAGCTGGAGATCTCACCGCAGCTACGTGGCTACGGCACGGCCATGCACGTTAGGACGGCCCCGCTTACGTTAGGACGGCCCCGCTTACGTTAGGACGGCCCCACTTACGTTAGGACGACCCCGGCTTACGTTAGGACGATCCCCGGGTTACGTTAGGACGGCCCCGGCTTACGTTAGGACGGCCCCGCTTACGTTAGGACGGCCCCGGCTTACGTTAAGACGGCCCCGGCTTACGTTAAGACGGCCCCGGCTTACGTTAGGACGGCCCCGGCTTACGTTAGGACGGCCCCGGCTTACGTTAGGACGGCCCCGGCTTACGTTAGGACGGCCCCGGCTTACGTTAGGACGGCCCCGGCTTACGTTAGGACGGCCCCGGCTTACGTTAGGACGACCCCGGCTTACGTTAGGACGGCCCCGGCTTACGTTAGGACGGCCCCGGCTTACGTTAGGACGGCCCCGGCTTACGTTAGGACGGCCCCGGCTTACAGAGCGACCGCTTAACCGTTTTGATATCTGTTAGAATTCTTCGAAATGGACACTTTCACGTGTGGCGTGTTATGGACACGGTACTGATGGTAGCCTTCCCTTTTGTTACTTAAGGTTTGATTCTGGTAGTGATTCTGATGCTTCTTATCAAATGAGCAGAGTGCTAAAATTAGTGACAGCTGTTGGTAACCTTGGTCATTGCTGGTTTACGTCCTGCAGGGATCCAGTGTTTTATAGTTTGGAGATTTCAGATGGTAGGATCAAAGCTAATGTAGGACTGCATTCAAAACCCACATCATCTTCCACCTCTTCTCATGCTTGTTTTCTTCTCTCACCGTCCAGAAGATGAAGGATGACTCTGATGGTGATAAAAGGCAGCAGATCCACCATATCCAGAATCTCTTTGCCTTTAATCTCTTCTGTCAGAAGCGCTTCGATGACTCCATGCAGGTGTTTGCTAAGCTTGGCACAGGTGAGGACGTTGCCTGGTCAGTAGCAAAGCCTCATAGTCCTGTGTAGGTTTGCAGTGAAAACACCCGTTTTAGAGTATATATATTAAAGGTTGGAGTGAATGTCATTAGTTAAGAATCACGACAAGATTATTGTGATGTGTCTTGTATACTGTGGCCGTTGGTAAGCCAAGTTCGTCATTGCTGCTTTCTCATGCTGCTTAATTTAAAAAGAGGCAGTGATAGCCACTGCACAACAGGAAAAATATAGTTAAATTAGGGGTTTGACTATTTACAGGGACGCATAGTGACCGTGAGATGTGTTTGACCAGTCGTGGTTTCCTCCAGCTGTCTCTGCCATGTTAAACACATTAGTGATGCTAATGATGCAGCTTCCGTCTCCCCTCCCAGATCCCACTCATGTGATTGGACTGTACCCAGACCTGCTGCCCTGTGACTACCGTAAACAGCTACACTACCCCAACCCTCTTCCCACTCTGTCTGGGGCGGAGCTAGAGAAGGCCCACCTGGCCCTCATTGACTACCTAACGCAGGTACACGCGTGCGGGCGACAAAATAAGAGTCCTTCTGTTTCCAAATGTCTGGTCTTCAGTTGAGATTTATTTTACATTGCTTCTTTGAATGTACTAACATGCTTTTGTTTTTTTTTTAACGTAGAAACGCAGCCATTTGGTGAAGCAGCTGAATGACTCTGACCCCTCCACCCCCTCCCCCCTGATGGAGGGCACGCCCACCATCAAAAGCCGCAAGAAACTCCTCCAGATCATAGACACCACTCTGCTGAAATGCTACCTCCACGTAAGGCCTCCCCCGTGTTCCTCGCACGTTCCTGGGTTGGAAGCAGGTGTGGTGAGGGTTCGTTCTCCTAAACCCGTTTGGTTTCCTCCCGTGACGTGTGCAGACCAACGTGGCTTTGGTGTCGCCCCTCCTCCGTCTGGAGAACAACCACTGCCACGTGGAGGAGAGCGAGTACGTGCTGAAGAAGGCCCACAAGTACAGCGAGCTCATCATCCTCTACGAGAAGAAGGGCTTGCACCAGAAAGGTACGCCCTCCGTCTCACGCCCTCCTTACAGCACACGAGTTGACACATGGCACGAGAGACGTGGCACGAGGGACACGTGTTTCTACCGAATTCCACTGTTTTTTAAGCTTGGAATAGCACAGCTACTCCTCACATCATCCCTGAGCGCTGTGACGAGCCACGTGAGCCGTGCGAGTCCGTGATGTCCTGCACTTTAGAGACGTGCTACAACTCCAGCTGCGTTCTCAGGGTCGTCTAGTGCTCGACTAGGGGCTGTGACCCTAACGCACATTCCTTAAACACATTCTAGACTTGGACAGGATAAGAAAGTAAAGCACAGATCAGATGTGGAAATTGCACCACTCTGACGTGGGGTACTGGTGTAAGAGGAAGGATATGTTATAGGTATTGAGTTAAATTTCATCATTGTCTGTTTTTCTGAGTGTATTGCAAGTTTTGCCATTACCTCTTGAACACATTGCATGTTTCATAAAAAAGAGGTTTCTGAGTGATCTATGCTCATTTATATTTAGTCTTTCCTAGTCTTTGTAGAAAGATTGGATTGCATTGGATATCGTAGTATTGGGTATTGTTTTCATAATTTTTTATTATATAATTTTTAATTATTTGTGCCTTGCTCTCGTTGATCACTCCCGTATGTTATTTCCGGAGTGCTTCATGGTGACTTTGGGCGTTTGTTCACTTCTCCTAAAGGCCAAAGCATTTGAAACTCCTTTAAATGTTAATTGTGTTTGGTGAGCGTTCAGATCTTCCCCAGGTCTCCTCCGCGTGGTTTTAATCAGACGGCTGCAGCGAGCTGTTCTAGTGACGTAATGCATTACAGACAAGCCAAGGGCTGATGACGCTCTCACACGCTTGCCTTCTCTCTCTCTCTCTCTCTCTCTCTCTCTCTCTCTCTCGCTCCCTCTCCCCCCCCCTCCGTTTCCTTAAGCCAACCACAGCATTCTGCCTCTTACAGTTGTGTTGCTGCCAAGACAATTTTCCATAGGAACACATCTGTCATAAAAGCGTCATGTCAGAGATGTGCATGAAATGGTGTTGAGGGTCTGTTGGGCGGAGCTGTTTAGCAGCAGCATAACGCCAGCGCTGATGTGTAGCCCTGCAGGTCCTGCTGGATCAGTCCACCAAAGCCCAACTCCCCTCTGAAGGGTCATGAGAGGACTGTGCAGTATCTCCAGAGACTGGGTGAGTGAGTGTGTATGTGTGTCCCCGCCCACGTCCATACACACTGTCCCTTGCTGCATTTACGCCTCATCACACTCACACCTGCTTGGGAAGTAGAACCACTTTATCCTCATTAGATGCTAACAAAGCTTTTTTTTTGGGGGGGGGGGGGGGGGGGGGGGGTTGTTTGCGAAAGGCCGTTTCCCAAGGCAGCCTGAGGTTTAAGGGTTTGAATTCATGCTTCCTTAAGTGCTTTCTCCAGTTCGCTGGGGCGTTTCAGTCTCCAGCACTCCAGACTGACTCGGGTTCATCCGTCATTTCACTAAGGCTGAACTGAAACAGGAGCTCAACACAGTGTTAATTAACATCCTGCCCAAGTAAACAGTGTGTCCTGTTTCCTACGGTTTTTTTCCTCCGTCCTGTTCATGCATGGATGCTCACAGTGCGCTGGACTTGTGCGCTGTCTCCCCACAGGCACAGAGAACATGGGCATCATCTGTGAGTTCTCCCCCTGGGTCCTGAAGATGTGTCCCGAGGACGGGCTGAAGGTGAGAGGGCCGAGACCGCCGTGCTGCTACCTACGGGATCATCACGCCTGCTCGTTAATTATTCACGCGTGGTATTATGCGTCCGGAGTTCGTTGTTCGAGTTCGTTTTTATTCATATAAACTCAATACAAGCATCTTTTTTGAGCAGTTTTTCTTTTGCCGATGTATCCGTTTCAGCTTTAGTAAGTAGGATATGACTTTTAAAAACGGTATTATGAGCTGCCCAAAATAATGCCCAAAATGCACAAAATCATGAAATTGCTCGACTCTTTGTTTAACGCTTGGTGTATCCACCCTGTGCTGGTAATAGATTTTCATTGAGGACCTGCCAGAGGTTGAGCTGCTCCCCAGAGACAGAGTACTGGACTTCCTAAAGGAGGGCTTCAAGGAGCTGGCCATGCCATATCTGGAGCACATCATCTCCGTGTGGGAGGAGAAGGGCCCGGAGTTTCACAACGTGCTGATCCGGCTCTACCTGGAGAGGGTGCAGGCCCTGATGAAGGAGTACCTCCACTCACTGCCTGAGGGTGAGAACCAGTCCACCCACGCTGGCTCCCTGCCGGGCAGCTCCGACCAGATGCCAGACACGGTTTACTGGAAGCGTTGGGAACACTGCCCTGACTGCATCTACTCTTGTGCATGAAGAAGCAGAGAATATCATATGAAAGCATTTCAGCTCTTTGAGAAACATAATACAGAGCTTTTCTATTCTTTATTTTAATTGGGTTTTTTTACGAGGCATATAAAAGGAGCTGAAACTACAAAAGGATCTGTTCGCAGTGTCTAGCGTTATTTCTTTGTCCGTCTCCCTCGGCGAGTCCCCTAACTGCCGTGTTCTCGTGCGTAGGTGTCCCGGCTGTCGCTGCGGGGAAAGAGGATGGAGAACTCGGGGAGTTGCGGAACAAACTGCTGCGCTTTCTGAACGACTCCACCTGCTACGAGCCGGAGACGCTAATCAGCAACTTCCCGTTTGACGGTGAGTCGTCTACGGGCCGCTCTGGGGCGGACGGGGTCGGTGCTGTGCGTGTCTGTGGCGTCCTGACGTCCTGAGACGTGGCCTTTCCTCCCCTCAGGTCTGTTGGAGGAGCGCGCCCTCCTCCTGGGACGCATGGGCAAGCACGAGCAGGCGCTCTTCATCTACGTACACATCCTGAAGGACACGTGCATGGCGGAGGAGTGAGTACACCAGACCCCTCCCCCCACCCCGGCCTCTGCACCAATCAGCAGCCTCTACCGCCTGCATACGTTCTCCTTGGTGCTCGCGTGACTCTGACTGGCACGTACACCTTTCCCCTTTTAGGTACTGTCGCCGGCACTACGACCAATCGGCAGACAGGAGCAAAGACGTAAGTAGGCTGCCTTAAAGACGGCACGCGCGCTTTCGCCGGTTGTGTGTTTCCTGCCGTTGCCGTTATGGAGTTAGTCTGGATTAGTGTCACGTTAAACAAATGACATCACCTGCTAGCATGTTTTAACGTCGTTTCCACAGCTCGCCTTCTCGTGCCTACGGCTGCGTGTCATCCTATTATGTCAGGCTTTCTGCGTTTAATTCTGTCTAGCTGTGTTACCCCACGTTTTAATCCGGGGGATCGTTCACCGAGCTCTAAAATATCTGCCTCTTGTACAAGCTTTAATTTTGAATGTCTAAATTCAGGACGTAACACTTGTATGATGATGATCGTCTGAGGGCTTAATCTCTCTCTGTCAAACTCGGGCCATATGGTGCTCAGTTGTGGCTGTGCTGTGTGTGCAGGTGTACCTTTCTCTGCTCCGCATGTACCTGTCTCCACCAGACGTCCACTGCCTGGGTCCCATTAAGATGGAGGTGTCGAAGCCCCAGGCCAACCTTCACGCTGCACTGCAGGTGTTGGAGCTGCACCACAGCAAGCTCAACACCACCAAGGTGAGGGGGCTGTCGGCTAGACACATGTCGTAGAGAGCCTTATTTCTGTCCGGCCCAGTGGTTTGGGAATCTGGAGTCTGCCTGTCACTAAAACGGATCACTCGGCCAGCATCCGAGGCCCGTGGCGGCCCGGTCCGGTCTCGTCTCACGTTGAAGCTGCACACCTGGGAACCAATTGGCCTTAAAGAATTCTCCGGAAAGCCTGTTCAGGCCCTTTCAGAGCACCCGCTCAACACTTGTTACTCTACTGCACACTGTTCTTTACATTTTCAGGTGTTGGGGTGGGGGTGTATTAGGGAGTATGAGTATCTGACCTGTAGATTGAACATGCAGATTGTGTCCCATAAAAACTTCCCTAATTCCCCCCCCCCCCCCCCCCCCCCCCCATCCCACCCAAACACACACACTTGCTCATTTATTTTTATGTGATGTTACTTTCATTTCCCTTGGCTGATGGCCCAAGGTCTGTCTCATCACGACTACATGCAGAGGAGAGACCACATCTGAAGGCGGTTGGGGGGGCACTTCTAAATCGAAGCATCCAGCCATGTGCAATGTGTGATTGAGCTCCAGACAGCTGATGTAATGCATGCTGATAGTCATTGAAGTCTTTCCGAGGTTTACAGCCATTTGGAACAGACATGACCGCTTGAATAATGTTTCTTTTAGTATGCTGCTTTATGCTTTCAATCTCCTTCATGACTACAAGTCCGTTAGGTTGTATGAGCTGATGAGAAGCCAATATAAGCACAGGCTTATAGAAATGCTGCATAACTATGTTTTAAGTTCTTTAGTGGTCAGCTGAGTTTTTCGTTTTTTACTCTGAAAAGTCCTCGATGCCTTGAGCGCCATGTAAGTTCGTCGTGCTCACTGTGCTTGCTGGTTGACGTGTGGCCCGTCTTTTCCCCCCCGAACCAGGCGATCGATCTCCTCCCGGCGAACACTCAGGTCTGGGAGATCCGCGTCTTCCTGGAGAGCGTCCTGGAGGAGAAGGCGCGGAGGAAGCGTCGTGAGCAGGTCCTGAAGAGCCTGCTGCAGGCCGAGTTTCTGCGGGTGCGTTACTCCAGGGAGGGAGGGGACCCAGCACACAACACTTGTGTGGAGATACACGGCTTCAGAAATGTTTGATGCCAATTAGGGAAGCCATGGGTGTTGTGTTGTGTAATGTCATATTCTCACTTTCTGTCTCTTCTGTCCGCGCGTGCATCTGTGCGTGTGTGCGTAGGTCCAGGAAGAGCGGATCTTTCATCAGCAGGTCAAGTGTGTAATTACCGAGGAGAAGACCTGCCGTGTGTGTAAGAAGAAAATCGGGAACAGGTACGTGTGCGTTAGGGTTAGGACTGTTTTGTTAGGGTGCTTATGGTTTGTTTGTTTGTTTATTTTTAAGGAACAAGGTCAGCAATTAATGCGAAGAGGTTGCTTATAAATGTCTTTACATTGGACTTATCTGTGGTGCTTAATGGTGTTTGTCTGTCTGCAATGTTCCCAGTGCCTTTGCCAGGTATCCAAACGGTGTTGTGGTCCATTACTTTTGCTGTAAGGACCGCAGTGTGTGCCCCAGCGAACAGTGAGAGAACCCGTCTGGACACACACACAACGCAGATCGCCAACTGCTGCCAAGATGCATGTCTGTCTCGCTGTGAGGGCATTTTCTGAAGGAATGACTGTTCTGCACTGCTGGAGGAGACGCCCGCCTGGGTCTTAAACTCTACAGCCCATTTGGAAGGAGAGAGCCGTGTCTGTCGAGGGACAAAAACGCCAAACCATGGGCCCGATTACTTCTCTCCCCTGTAATCGGCTGTGGACGGAGACTCTACTGTGTAACGGTGCAAACAAAGTTGCTGTTACATTATTTGAAGGCAATTGCCAACGCACAACATGTACTGTAGGAAAATCGTTACGTCTCTCCGTCCCGAGTTTCTTTCTTTCTCCTCGACTTCTTCGGTACGTCTTGTCCGCCGCTCGTTTGCCTGGTGTGTAAATGTAAAGGCTCGTGTTTCATCGCCAGCCTTTGGTTTTCTGTTCTCAAAGGCATAGAGACTGTTGGGCAGAGTCCTGTCTGGAGTGGGCCAGCCGCTCTAGAGGATTAGCTTTAGGAGCTCGTGGGAGGGGGCGGGGTGGGGGAGGGGACCACACACACACACACACACACACACACACCACCTCTGAGGGCTGCACTGCCTTGGGCGGCCTGCACAAATGAGGTGGTGGGAAAAGTCTCTATTTTATACTTCTCTTCCTTTCTCTTACCCTCACTTCTTTGGTTGCTCTCTCTCTCTCTCTCTCTCTCTCTCTCTCTCTCTCTCTCTCTCTCTCTCTATCTCTCTCTCTCTCTCTCTCTCTCTCTCTCTCTCTCTCTCTCCTCTCTCTCTCTCTCTCTCTCTCTCTCTCTCTCTCTCCTTTTTCTTTGGTCTGAGACATGTAGCAAGTGTATACTTAACTGCCAGAATGAATTCTTAACTTTTTTTTCTTTTCCCTCCACACAAAACCAGCCCTTACATTTCAGTTGTTGGTTTTTTTAATCCTATTTTTTTGGATGCTTATTAATCTTAGCAACTGGTCACTGATTACTGTAGCATGGCACCTTTTTGGCTTCTAAATTAATTTATTCTTTGCAGAAAATCCTGCTGTGTGAAAATAAAGGAACTAAATACTGTTGACCACATGGGTGTTTAATAATTGCACAGATGGGGAGCTGCCCTTAGGGGGCACCAGCACTCTGGCTTATCGTTGGGTAATTACACTGCAGCCTGGCTGTCAGACTAACTTCATCAATTATCTGTCTATTCGGTCAACCCTGTTTCTCGTGTAATGGTGTTCGATGATGACCTGGACTGTTTTGGAAGCAGAGATGTGTGATGGTTGCTTACGTTTTGTAACCAGTGAGATGTGTGTGGGTTTAAAGAATGTTAATGTATAAATCATATTTTAACAATGACTTGGGAGATATGTTAATGCAAATAAACGTGCATCTTATGTGCCGTGGGGTCTCATGGGTAATAATTCTGGGGTGGGTGACTGTTGCACTGTCCGTAAGCGCATTGCCCTCCCACCACCTCGCCTGTCCTCGAGTCTCAGCTTTAGCGTTTTTCCCAGTCTGCTGACACGACCTCCCTGCTTTCTCCCCACCGATGGCATGCGGGGTCGTGCGGGAGAAGTCCGCACCTTCCCAGTGGACCGCAGCACCAACGCTAGGCACACGGAACAGTGGGCATCGTCTCAAGCTGGAGTCGGTCTGGGTCTCTCTTCCCGTCCAGAGCTGGAGTCTGGCTTCTCCCAGCCTCTTGTCCCGAGGCAGCCCTGCCGGTCAGCTCCACGCCTCTCTGTTTACATCTGGCCGTGAACCGGAGCTGAGAGGGAGGCCTGAACTCCATTACCCTGCCTACATGATGGCGTCTCCTCCCAGAACACCCTCGGGTCAAAGGTGGCTCCGTCAGCCGTGAAGCCGGCTAGCTTCACGCTGCGGTGTGCAAAACGGGTTTTTGATTGTTCCGTTCAGGAGGCAGATGATATATGGTTGTATATTTTTTGCCTGTAATTGTGTATTGTGCTTGGAGACCTTTGTGTTGAGGAATGTCCTTTGAGCAGGGCAGTACTGCAACCTCTGCCCGTAGCCCACAGCTGGGTATGCTGCAGGTACAGAACTGTTTTTGTTCTCTGCTGAATTTGAGATCCAGGAGCTTTAAGTATTCTCTTCAGCACAGAACTCTGGAAGCTGTGGTGTGACTCTGCAGTGCTGCACTGGAGGCTTTTAAAAGCTCTTCTCTTGATGTGCCTTTGTCTGCATTTATTCTTAATTCATGTCTTATTTTATCTTTGACCTCTGCCGTCCCCCATCTAGGTTTTTAGGCTGTCTGCAGATGCTGGGATAGTAAATATTATGATCTTAATCCACATTGGGTAGAATTTTTTTTTTTTTTTTAATCAGCTGCTAAAACAATATAACCTATGAAAAAATTAGTATTATTCAGGCTTGTCACCTTAGATCTGTCTGTTCAGGTCTTAGATTTTAGCGTTGTGGCCAAACTGAACAAAAACCATGAGCAAGGATGTTGCATGAAACACGCTTCATAAGCAGATCCATCAGTCGTGTTGTTGGACTGTTAGCTGCAGTGGTTGTTCTCATGCTAATTATGCCCTTCAGTGTCGGCCTTAGATCCTGTCAGCTGCCTGATTCAGCCCTAACTAACCAAAATCCCAAGGAGGATCTTTGTAACACCACCGCCTTCACAATAACTTTTCTGCTCTGACATGCTTCACTTTGGTTTCCTCTGACCACGGGAGACTGCAGCTCCTACAAAAAAAGAGCATGACACATCCACGAAAACATTCACCAGAAGAACTGGCTTCACACAGTGAAGGTGGGCTGTGCAGAAACGTGGCGTGAACCGTTTGAATCAAGGCTCTGACTTTTATTATCAAACAAGCAACTCCGTCAGCAGTCATTTTGTTACATTTCAGATCAGTGGACAAATTATCTTCGTTTGAGCCATTTGTGAGGTTCAAGACGTTTCTTCTGGTCTCTAGCTCTTCCAGCAATGAAAACATTCACTGTCCACTGCCTGGGAGTTTGGGTGTTTCCACTGTTGATGTAGTGGAATACTGTCAAAGCATGAACAAGAGGGGTGTAGATCTACAGTGTTTGCCTCAGTACTGTCTGGGAAATAAAGGTTTTGGACGTGGAGTCTGAAATGCCAGGACTGACTCAGTGAGGCATTAATGAAGCACATTGACCTTCTGCAGTGTGTCTTCTGAGGTTCAGACAGAACCTTGCGTGCCAAAATGCTCCGCTGATATCTTTTGTAACCGTTGGGTTTTTGAATTGGATCTCCCTAAACGTACAATGAATACACGTATCCCCAGTAGCACCTGGAGGCTGTGCCGACAGCACACTGCTTTGTCTGAAATTGTATGATTTAGGATGGTCATTGACCCTCATTAGTTAACATTTACATCAAGCATGCATACTTGAATCAGGAATAAAACATGAAATTTGCATAAAAAGCCAGCAGACATTTTCGTTTTCATGAAGTCATGGCTTCATTAAAGGGGAGAATATAAATGTGTGTGTGTATATATATATATATATATATATATATATATATATATATATATATATATATATATATATATATAGGCAATATGGTTGTAATCTAAAGTTGCCAGGCAAACTGAATGTTTAAGGCTTAGCAAATATATCCATCAGGAAAAAACAGTAAAATAATTGTTACAATATTTAGTCTCTTACATGGCAACAAAAAGCATCTTTTATTGTAGACAATATATTTTTTTAAGTGTTCTATGTTGAAGGTCAGAGTCTTCTTTAGATGATGGGATTTCAGGTTTTATGTGAATGGCTTAATGTGCAAAGAAAGCCAATTATGACAAGAACACCTTGTCATAAAAGACCTCTAAAAACAGATTTTTAACACTTTTTTCCTTTCATTTTTGTTATCTTTTTCAACCAATGGTCACGATTTTAAATATCTTTAAAAACCCGTCATACGTGTGAATGATGTGGTTTATTACACAGCCTTCGCTTTGTAGCTGGAGTCAGAATGATCTCATATGGTGAAAACCTTAAATAAGGAAATGCCCATTTGCATTACCATGATGCATCATATTTAATCTTTAAGGGTCCGTGCTTAAACGTTGGTGAATATACTGGCTACGTCCCAGGCCGTACATGTTTTCCTAACACAAATCTCAACAAGCTGTGAGTTTTGTCCTGGATTAATTAAAAGGCGGACTTGTGAAGAGCTTGCACGACCAACTGCTGTGCAGAAAGAGGCGGTATAAGTCCCGCCTCATCATGTTGGGGTGGTTAGTGATTGGTCAGATTGGAGAATGACCACCTTCTGTCTCAGACACGCTCTCCCCTCCTGCCTACCATGGCTGTGTTCGAAACAGCCTACTACATACTACTGGCGTACTGCTTGGGCCCCAAATCAGTATCCAGTATCCAGTATGTGAACAGAGCAACCTTCGTGGTGTACTGCATCCCATCATGCATTGCTACGCTCATGTGACCCCGTAGTATGTTTTGCTTTTGTCTCATACTGGAAACTGTACTACATACTACTACGAGGACCAGTATGCAGTATCCAGTATATACGGAGTGCAGTATGCAGTACCCAGTATGTAGTAGGCTATTTCCAACACAGCCCATGGCTCTGCATGTCCAGGAAACATGACGTGATTGTTGTGAAGTCCAGGCCAGCAGAATGTTTCTGAATTTTTAAAGGAGAAAAAAAAGAGAGAAAAGAAACATATCAGTAGCGGCACTGATTGATAAAATGTACATGCAGCATTCATTGTCACTGTTTACGAATTTACTTATTTGAATATAATTCACTGTGTGTACGTTAATGTCTGTTGCGTTGGGTTACATTCAGGTCGCAGATACATCAGTATTCAAATAATCTCATATATACAACTGTGTCATTAGAAAAAATTATTACCTCCATCAGGTTGAGTAAAACAGTGGTATGATGAAAAGTACAAAAACCATTTGCATCAATAACAGGGGAAAGTATAAATGTGAAAGTAGGATAGATCGTTTTGTTTACACAGCAGCTCAATCAGGTATCCTTACAAACAGTGGCCCCAGATAGAGCTTCCTGAGCAACAAACAGTATATTGCACACTATGTATAATAAATCCGTTTTAATTCAAAATAAACAATAATAGCTCTATAACAATTACTGCTATATTGCATTAAATAACAATCTAGCTCAGCATGTTTCATGATTCGTGGACTTTCCGTAGGCTACAACCTCTGTGTAGTACTGTAGCATACAAGACTAGGGACGCGCATGCTGCGAAAGAAATCTTCGGCGCTAGGACCGTGGTCCAGTGTGCGCAGCAAATTCTATAGGGATGTCCGCTCAGTCGGAATAGCTTGCAGCACGAGAGACTTGTTAACCTCCGCGCGAGGCGTCTTCGCGCTGCACCCCAGAAATAAAAGCGTCCTCGAGATCAGAGCTGGCGCGAGCCGCACACGTTCTGGGCACAGCTCTGAAGCCCTCCCTATGGACACACCATGCGCAGGATTAGGGCCAACGCCATTGCGATCCTAACTGTCGCTTGGATCCTGGGCACCTTCTATTACCTGTGGCAGGACAACAAGCCCCGCACGTCTCCCTCTTCTGCGTCTCAACCGCGGGCCACTGGCGTGAAAAGCCATGGGCCGAAATCCGCCTCGGGGAGGCTCGAGATACATCGTGAGGACAGGACTATTCCACTTATAGTAAGTAGGGGCAGGGGCTTACATTAAGACGAACTGCGGTGCTGTAAAGCTGCGAGCTGCAGAGAGGTGTGTTTTGCATGTTGATAATGGGTTTAGTGGTGCACAGGTCGGCACGCGTATTCTCGCACCACCGCCGCTCGTGAGACGTCGCTCTAAGGTGATTTATCCACACGGGCATGCGTGACTTGTCCGTTTCGGGCGTTCTGGGGCGATACGCTGTCGATTCCTTCGTGCAGCTGCAACTTGATGTTGTATCTTCCGATGGCGATATTGTGTCCCCTGTATCAAGCTTCGTCAAATCGATGCAGGTGCACGTGCTGAAGTGCGCGCGCGTGATTTCTTGTTTTTTTTTTAAGAAAATTAATCTGCGAAATTGGCAACATTTTGACGTGACGTTTTGGCGCACTCTCCGGTGCAGCTGTGATCAAGTACACACAACATTTGTAGACAAGTTCTGCGGTGCACGAGCATCATTAGCCCACTCCTATGCTTAAATCTTATCATTTATCGCTCACGATGATGAAAACGTACCCCTACAAAACAGTTCAACTATTTGTTTATTGATCGTATGATTACATCACATGTTTGGACAGTTTCCCACGGACTTATAATGGCGAGATCGAGTCATAAAACAGTGCTGAATGAAATCAAATGTAGTCGAACCCGTTGTCTGTGTGGGGGGAGTTCACGCGCTCAGCTGCGCGTGTCAGCAGCGCGTGTCAGCTGCGCGCGGACCTGATCGCTGTTCTGTTGACAGTCGGATGTCAAATTCATCGGGTTCGCAAGAGTAAATAGTTTTCAAAAAGTTTACATTGTATCCAGAATTGGTCTGGCGTCACGGGTAAACAGAGTGCTGTATACATTTTATTGTTTTCTTGTTTGTTTTCATCAAAGTGCTGAATGCTAGTAGTCACCACCTGGACCGCCTTTGAGTCCGCAGGGTTCACGGTTCACTGGTGTAGCGACAGAAGACATTTCACCACTATACACAATAATGCAATTATGCTATTGTTATTATTATGCGTGAATAGTTATTTGAGTACCTAAATCTGGTCATAATATTGGTACTGCAAGCAACGTCACTCGGCTAATCCTCAGTCAGTTTTCCCTCTTAGTTTCCATAAATTAGCTCAAATTACAAAAATATGTATCACTAAATAATCTCTGTCTGTTGGGGATTACGCAAAAAACGTAATAAATCTGATGTCATGTCTGACCTCGTAGTTCAAATAATGTCACACATCAATAATGAGACCTGAGCTGATATCCGATCTGGATTTATCAGTTACTGGAGTGAGAGAGAGAGGGAGGGAGAGAGAGAGAGAGAGGGAGAGAGGTCACACTAGTGCTCCCTAGCAACAGAACAGCACTCTCCCAACCACTTGTTATTATGATGAATAATTACAACGCAGCATGACAAAAATATATTAGTGACACATATGCTTCTGCGTGTGTACCTTGGACAACATGTGTCTTCAGCGTGGAAATATGTACTGCACCACGAGAAGAGCCTCCTTGCCATGTCTAGACGGTCGGGTTTTCTCTCCAACCCGCTTGTCCCTGTGTGCTTTGTGCAGAATAAGTAAAAAAAAAACACTTTAAGCTTCTGGTTCAGCTGCCAGGTTCATTAAATAGGTTTGTAATGGCCTGTGGATTATCCTAGTATAGCAGCTTATTGATGATAGCGTGCTGCGTTTTACTGTGCATATGGACTGTGCAGTAATCCAGATTAGCAAGGTTCCTGGTTTAATAAGAGATGTGTTCACAAACGCCAAGCAGCACCTCCAACACGCCCTGCAACCCTCTCACATGCTGCTTTGATATCCGATCTGCCTTTTTAGCTCTGGCCCTGCCTGCTGCTTTTAAAATGAGATTAAAGTGGCTTTGCGTAGTCTCTCTTACCTGCACTTAATTCTAGGAGAGATACTCAGTTTTACGGACTGCCGAGGGTTTGATGTCCTGCCTTGCAACACGGTGTGCTGGGAATCAGGGTTTTTGTTCATGTGCAAAAGCTTCATGCTTCAATTATTTTCTTTAAGTCTGCCAAACATATCAGTCTAATCTTTGTTCTCACAGAGGTCACTCTTATCTACTTCACTGGACCCTAATTTGATTGATTACAGTTTCTCTAATTTCTGAGTTTAATCAGGAATTGCATCTTTGCATTCTTCTCATGTTGGGGAGGAAGAAACAGCTCTTCACTTATAGACAGTAACAGGATAACACACACAAATGTGTTGATAACAGTATAACACAGAAATGTGGTTATAATAGTATACATTTTTTATGTGTGTGCACAGAATTAGATGCTGATTTTCACTAATTAAAAATTCTATGGATAACACCACTAGTTATTACTATGTATTTGAGAAACATTTTTTTTTGTAATGACATTTTTTCCTGAATCATTTCTTCACAGAGTTTTTCTCATATTTTCATATCTGGTCAGTTGCTGTTCTTCTCTCCTCAGGAACGGAACTTTAGGCGTTCGTGTTGTTATGTCGAACACAGTTTCATCTCTACATGGCTTGGCTTCATACTCTGTCCAGGCACACACATTACAAGCAACATGAAATCCAAAGTATTTTGAGCTTTCACAATGCATTTGACCCCAGGCGCTCACTGGACCAGATGTTCCTGAGTTAAACTTAATTAACGCAAGTGAAAATGTTCAGTGCATGAGATCTGTGCTTGAGATCTGAACATCGATCATCACGCTCGGCTGGCTGGCCTCACCGGGCTGAGGTAACACTTAACCCGTTACCTGTATAATCAACATGGATTTTTGGACTTGCACGGGTTAAAAAAGGGAAAGTCTACCTTTAGAACATCACTGATTGATCCAAATAACGAACCAGTGCGTGGTATACAGTGGTGCGTATACTAACGATGTACACTGTATAAAGAATAGTCTATCTGCAACCTTCCTCTAGAGAGTTCCTGGCAGATTCAGGACACAGGAAATGACTTTGCTTTCAATAATTTAGACGCAATGACAGGCTGGAAATGTTGATGAGAGCAGGTGGCACCCCGGCCTTGGCGTTCACGTGTGTGGCGCAGTAACCCGCGGGACACCTGCGGTCCCTCAGGACGCCCCGGTGCACGCTGGCATCATCACTGCAACACGTGTTCCTCCCAAAGTCTCGTTTCAGCCCTGTAATGGAAAGTGAGGTCACAGCGTCTGCAACTGTGAGTTCAGCTTTTCCTGAAAGCTTGTTAATAGCACGGAGGTGAAGAATGGGGAAGAATGCCCCCACCCAATTTTCTTTCTCCACCTTTGACTTTTACGTGCTTTCATGCGGCTTTAACATCTGCCTGTCTACTTGTCTGTCTGTCTCTATCTGTCTGTCTGCTTGTCTGATAGCTTGTCTTTGTATTTTCTATATCTTTTGGGGCATTCTTCCTTGAATTCCTGTCTGCTCATCTAACCCTGTACACCATTATATCATCTGAGCGTGTAGCCGTGTCCTGGTGATGATCCAACATTCGTTTTCACGTTCATCCAGAGCCAAGGACACTGATGGTTCTAGTGTGTACACAGCATGCTTATGTAAACATGGGGAGTGATGTGCCCTGTGGTTCATGCTTACGTGGTTAGTGCTGGTGAAGCCGCAGAATGCCCCGTTCACAATTGATCAAGAACCCTTTACTCTTTATTAGCAACATCTCCCAGCTGTCTAATGTGGAGTTTATCTAAGTATGAGGCATGGAACACAAACGCAGTGCAGTAAAGATTAACACGCTGAAGTGAAATGGTGTGTGAAAACTCACTCATGAACTCAATATTATTTAGTGACTTAAAATTGGTTTCTGGTTTCTTTTGTAGCCATGTTGTGTTTTCCTTCGCACCACACACACTTTGGATTAGACAAGTACAAGAAAGTTTGCAGGGGGCAAAAAAAAAAAAAAGTGTGAGATTTTGAAGTTTCATGACACCAGACAGTTTGTGACACTGTGATTAGTCACACAGTGTTGGGCTACAGCTGCCACTGGAACAGCTAATGAGCCCCTACTGTAGCCTCATCCGCCTCAACACTAATGATCCAGAAATGCATGTGAGAGAAAAGCCAAATGTGGGTTTTCAAAAGGGAGCTACATTTTACATCTTGTAGTGGGGTGTTAGAGCTTCTAAAACTCATTAACAGTATCACAGTAGCCATTTTCTCCTAATTTTAGCAAGAGACACGAGAATCTGTATTCTCATATTTACTTTCTGTCTCCTCCTCTCTCTATCCCTCTCTCTGACACTCTCTCTCTCTCTCTCTCTCTCTCTCTCTCTCTCTCTCTCTCTCTCTCTCTCTCTCTCTCTCAGGTGACTCACCCACCACGAGGGGACCTGCAGGATCAGTTGTTGGGGACATTCGACGAGAAAGCCTATTTAGTTGGTAAACAGCTGCGACCAGGGGACGACCCCTACAGAGATCACGCCTTCAACCTGCAGGAGAGCGATCGTCTAGGCAGCGAGAGGGTCATCCGTGACACACGGCACTACAGGTGACACACGTGCACTCGCCTACATGCTAGAACGCCCAGCGTTGCACACGCAATGACATATCACGTCACCCCGGTGCAATAGTCCGATATAAAATGAGTTTGAGCTGCCATGGGGCCTCGTAGTCCAGACGACTACGAGAAACTTTTTAGCTTTCTTTTACTCTTTGCACGGCGAGTCCCCCATGCACTACATCCACAGAGAATAACACGTTTCCCGTCTTATATCTGCCGCTTTACAGGTGTGCCTCGGTGACCTTTGACCCCGACCTGCCCCCTACCAGCATCATCATCACCTTCCACAACGAAGCTCGCTCCACCCTCCTGCGCACCATTAAGAGGTACCGGTCCCGCCTCCGTCACCATCATGCTCACTGTGTCCCGTAGCTACAGTCAGGCTTCAGTAACGTGACACCAGGTGTCCTTGCAGTCAGTGGTCCATTAATATTGTATCAGAGCAGACCAACTCCTTAGACAGGCATTACGTCAGCTACAATCCCAGAGAGTGTGTGGTGACACGCTGACACTCCCTGTGTGACGTTGTGTCTCAGTGTGCTGGTCAGAAGCCCACCCCATTTGATCCAAGAGATTATACTGGTGGACGACTTCAGCTCGGACCGTGAGTAGCTCTTGTGTACACGTATTCACCTGTGGTCATGTCATTAAGACACACACGCACACACGCACGCACGCACACACACACACACACACACACACACACACACACACACACACACACACACACACACACACACACACACACACAAAACAGCTTTGTGTGTAGGAGTCTACAGTCATGAAGAACTCTGTAAGCTTTGCAATTTGAATTGAAACATCTCTTAACAATGTAGAGATATTTTGGGATTGGCAATCAACCTCCTGCTCTTATAGTGAAATGACTACAGTGACCTCGCACAGTAAAAAGTAAAATACTTTCAGCACTCTAATTACCACCACATGTAACTAACACACACACACACACACACACACACACACACACACAGTATTTTAGCATTGGCCCATAGCAAGGTTGTATGGTTTTTGATTGCAAACACTTGCTTGTGCATATGTGTGTGTGTGTGTGTGTGTGTGTGTGTGTGTGTGTGTGTGTGTGTGTGTGTGTGTGTGTGTGTGTGTGTGTGTGTGTGTGTGTGTGTGTGTGTGAAACAGTGCAGGTCTTTTACATTACTGCTTGCAAATTCGCCAGAAATCTGCCGTTACTGTCCACCGTGTGGTCACTGTTCAGTCAGCAGTTATGTCAGCCGGTGTGGGGTAGGTGGGTTGTGCCTACTGGTGTGGGGTAGGTGGAGGATACGTATTGGTGTGGGGTAGGTGGGGCATACGTACTGGTGTGGGGTAGTTGGGGTGTACATACTGGTGTGGGGTAGGTGGAGTGTACTTACTGGTGTGGGGTAGGTGGGTGTATGTACTGGTGTGGGGTAGGTGGATTATACGTACTAGTGTGGGGTAGGTGGGGTGTACGTACTGGTGTGGGGTAGGTGGGGTGTACGTACTGGTGTGGGGTAGGTAGAGCGTACATACTGGTGTGGGGTAGGTGGATTATACGTACTAGTGTGGGGTAGGTGGGGTGTACGTACTGGTGTGGGGTAGGTGGAGCCTACATACTGGTGTGGGGTAGGTGGGGTGTATGTACTGGTGTGGGGTAGGTAGCGCATACATACTGGTGTGGGGTAGGTGGGGTGTATGTACTGGTGTGGGGTAGGTAGAGCATACATACTGGTGTGGGGTAGGTGGGGTGTACATACTGGTTTGGGGTAGGTGGGGTGTATGTACTGGTGTGGGGTAGGTAGAGCATACATACTGGTGTGGGGTAGGTGGGGTGTATGTACTGGTGTGGGGTAGGTGGGGTGCACGTACTGGTGTGGGGTAGGTGGGGTGTACATACTGGTGTGGGGTAGGTGGGGTGTACATACTGGTGTGGGGTAGGTAGAGCGTACTTACTGGTGTGGGGTAGGTGGGGTGTACGTACTGGTGTGGGGTAGGTGGAGCCTACATACTGGTGTGGGGTAGGTGGGGTGTATGTACTGGTGTGGGGTAGGTGGGGTGTACATACTGGTGTGGGGTAGGTAGAGCATACATACTGGTGTAGGGTAGGTGGAGCCTACATACTGGTGTGGGGTAGGTGGGGTGTACGTACTGGTGTGGGGTAGGTGGGGTGTACATACTGGTGTGGGGTAGGTGGGGTGTACGTACTGGTGTGGGGTAGGTGGGGTGCACCAGTGGGAGCCCAGGGGTTCTACGCCCCCCGGACATCCTGCTGACGTCAGTATTAATTAGGCAGCATGCGCTGTGCACACACAGGGAGGTGGAACACAACTCTGTCTCGGCCCTGTCATGTCTCACTGGACCTAGAAATGTGCTCAGACACACACACCTGCTGACTTTCACTTTCCCTCTGGGTCCCTTTCTGATTCTCTCTCTTGACCTGTCTCCCTCTCTGTCTCCCTCTCTTGACCTGTCTCCCTCTCTTGGCCTGTCTCCATCTCTGTTTCCATCTCTTGACCTGTCTCCCTCTCTGTCTCCATCTCTTGACCTGTCTCCCTCTCTGTCTCCATCTCTTGACCTGTCTCCCTCTCTGTCTCCATCTCTTGACCTGTCTCCCTCTCTGTCTCCATCTCTTTTATGTTGTTCTGGTTCTTGCACATGATTGGCTGTTTCTGTCATGCTCTCTGTCTCCATCTCTCTCTCCATCAGTAACATACAACTCTGTTTGTATCCAACATGAAAATATGACTCAACTAGCCATAGACAAAGACAAGCATGCAGTATGAAATCTGGACTCCATATATTGTCTCTCCCGTCAGGTGTCTTAATGCTTTGCCCTTGTGGTCCTGTAGTTTGTACTGTCCACTTACCACCTGTGTTCCTCTCCGCTTCAGCAGTCTGTCTGTCTCTAACTGTCTGTCTCTCGTATATACATACATACACTGATGTGAAAACACGTGGACTGGGAGGGAGAGACCAGACAGGACAGTGATGGTGGTTTCAGTTCTCCGTAGGGCTTTTCCAGGGACTTGATTTGCCTGATCTGTGGAGCCATTAATCTGTAACTCTGTAAGGCCTGCCATAGCTATCAGTCATTTAACTGTGAGTGTCTGGTTCAGTGTGTGCGTGCGTGCGTGCGTGCGTGCGTACGTGCATATGCATGTTATGCTTGGCTACTATTTCAAGGGAAATGTAAAGTATTGTCTAGAATATTGTCAAGTTTGTCTGGAAAAAAATCATAGGATGATAAGAATTCAAACATGACTTTCTGTATGTCAGCATGACTCTGTGCTGTTTTGCCCCTATTTTAAAGTAGCCAGCCATAAAGAAAGGCAGGCTTTAGTAAAATAAAAGTAAATACATTCATTTAAGTCGTTCTACATCCTCATTCTAAATAAAGGAATTTCAAAGTTTACTGGTGTAAAAACGCTCTCAGTCGATACAGAACCAAAACCACTTGTAATTCCACAACTGACTCCTACAGTTTGAGCTGTTTGGAAACTAACACGTAGCACAGCTCAAAACACAGGCCAAACGTAAACACAGCTTTGTCAAGGATCGTTTACAGAATATCTGCGGAATAGGATTCACTGAAAATATCGTGGATATCCGTATCTGTTCTACTCTCTCTTCCTGTTCTTCCTTTTCCACACACATTGCAGACGCCCTGCATCTCAGCTGCGGGGTGTGTGTGTGTGTGTGTGTGTTTGGCCTGTTGCTTCTGCATGTGTGTGTGTGTGTGTGTGTGTCAGATTCTCCGTGTAATCCGATGTCCCCTTTCTCATTAGCCGAGGACTGCCAGCTGCTCTCTCTGATCCCGAAGGTGCACTGTCTGAGGAATGATCGCCGGGAGGGTGAGTCGTGCGCTGGTGGAGCTGCCTTGGGCTGGGGGAGGGGCGTTGATGTGGGCGGGGCTGGGGTGTGTGTGGGCGGGGCTGGGGGAAAATAGTATTCATGGAGAGAGAGTGAGTTTTTCTGCCTCCAGATGTAAGTCTGTAACACTGGCCTGCTTTCTGCACAGGGGGGGGGGGGGTTGGGTTCTTTCAGATAGAGTAGGTCAGATGTTACACACTTTGCCAGCATTTGTATCACATATTAAAAATGAAGTAGTAATTTATAAGACTGGTTGCTGATAAAAACAGGAAGGGGAGGTAGAGTCTGGTTTTCCACAGCTAGCATTCTGTCTCACCTGCACTGCAGCTCTGAAAAGCAAAACCTTTCAGAGTGTTTTATCAGAGAAGCGGTGAAATCCGCTCTGCAGATGAAATCCGCTCTTACACGCGTCACATCCCCAGAACTGTGTTCATTTAGACCATAGTGCTTTTGTTACCCGATTATCAGCAGAAACGATGTAACCGGATCGTTCTGTCTGCCAAGCTGACGTCTCTCCACCGTACGCCTGAAGCAGGTCTGGTTGAGGAACGTAAAAAACCCAAACAGTGTGAGATCCGTCGAAACCGTTGTTCTCACCGCGCATGAAGTGCGCACGACCCACGTTACACCTGACTGCGTGGCAACGGTTGCCAACGCGGTATGCCTGTGTTTGTGGGTAGGGCTGATCCGGTCCCGGGTGAGGGGCGCTGGGGCGGCGTCCGCCTCCATCCTGACCTTCCTGGACAGCCACTGTGAGGTCAACGCTGACTGGCTGCAGCCCATGATCCAGCGGGTCAAAGAGGTCAGTCGCCTGCTGCAACTACACACACACACACACACTCGCACGCTCGCACGCACGCACGCACGCACGCACGCACACACGCACGCACTCCACACTGCCGAAAGTGCGGGGCTGTGGTTGAGATCGCGTTGTGTGTGTTAGCTGATAAACAAACACACACACACATACTTGTGTAACCCTGTCACAGATGATAGCACGCAGATTTTGTGTGTTGGGAATAATTTATAACTCAGTATTGGCCTCGGTACAGCATGGCTTTCAGCTGTATTTCCTGTGAGAAAGCAAGAAAGTGAGAAAGACAGAGGGAGAGAGATAGGGAGGGAGAGATAGAGGAAGGGAGGGAGAGAGTGAGTAAGGGAGAGAGGGGGAGGGAGAGAGAGAGGGAAGGAGGGAGAGGTAAAGAGAGAGAGAGAGGAAGCTGCTCTTCTGCCTTTCCCCTCTATTGATGAAGTTAACTTGCCAAGAGACATGTTTGTTCCCCAAGAGAGCAATCCAAAACAGTATATCTCTTTTTGTCAGTATACGCCAGCAGTAATTTCATTTGTTTGATCTATCATCTAATATCCTCTCTGTGCAGCTGTGCAGCTGAGGGTGTCCAGGGGGGGGGCGTTCGGCTTTGCCTCATGCCCTAACCCTGGACCCACGTTTACCAACTATAGACCTCTAGACTTCACTGAGACTGTTTCCAAAGGCATCGGGATGATAGACATGGGAGTGAAGCACCAGCCTCTCACTGAACAGACACGGGACTCTTCCCAATACACGCATATGATACAGGACACAATCACATCTTACCTATGTGTGTGTGTGTGTGTGTGTGTGTGTGTGTGTGTGTGTGTGTGTGTGTGTGTGTGTGTGTGTGTCTGCCTGTTCGTCCTCATTAATCCCATCACTATGAGCCTGCAGATGCGCCCCAAGCCGGTCCTGGAGCAGGAATTAGTCACGGGGCCTGGGCCACAAGCAAGTTAATGATCCATGCTGAAAGACATGCCCTCTGCCTGACTCCCACACACACATACTGTAGACACACACACATAAGCACACACACATACACACATTCATATGCGCACACACCCCCTCCCACATACATATACACACTGGCCCAGAGTAGGCCAGCTGAGATGCTGATTACAATCGGATGAAAAGGAGTTGATGTGAAAAACAAACAGAGAGGCCGTGAGACAAACGATGATTAGTCACGTGGGTGTTCCACGTTTACACTCTGAGGGGGCAACGTGACGAGTGTTCTGTAGCCTTTCAATAACCCAGGATGGTGTTGAAACTGAAGTAGAGAGAGATGCACATACAAAACAGAGAGAGAAGGAGAGAGAGAGAGAGATAGTGAAGGAGATAGTGAAGGAGAGAGGGAGTGAGAAAAGGAAAGAGGAGTAATAGTGAAGGAGAGAGAGGGTTGAGGGATAGAGAAAAGGAGAGAGAGAACCAGAGAAGTGAGGAGGGAGAAAAGCATAATTCCATAATGAAGATAAATGAACGGGCTGACACAAGGTCACAGTGAACTGCCACAGAGACCAAGACTGGTGTGAGGGTTCAGTGGTGAGGGTTTGAGTGGTGTGAGGGTTTGAGTGGTGTGAGGGCTGTGTGGTGTGAGGGGTTCAGTGGAGTGAGGGCTGTGTGGTGTGAGGTTTCAGTGGTGTGAGGGGTTCAGTGGTGTGAGGGGTTCAGTGGTGTGAGGTTTCAGTGGTGTGAGGGGTTGAGTGGTGTGAGGCTTCGGTGGTGTGAGGCCTCGGGGGTTGGGCTTGCTCATGGCCCCTCACCAGGAGCACCGGAACTCAGCTGCGTCATGCTCTGGCTCTGGGCAGGTGTTTATTTGCCAGTACAATGTTTCTCTTACTCGTCTAATTTAATTCTCATTCTAATTTAAACTCTTCTCTTTAATTATTCATTTTCATAGTCAGTGCTCACTAAGGTCGACACTAGCTCACTCACTAGGAAGTCTGTTATGAGTACGTATGGTGGCAGCATGTCAAATGTGAGGGACGATTCTCCTATTAACCACAGTGATTTTTCCAAATCAAAGCAAAGTCAGTATTGAATTGTGTCAGGATGTTGTGAGAAACTGAACTGAACAAAGATATCGGAAGAGTAAAACATGTTACAGAGTGAAACCTTATTTTCTACAGCAAACATGCACAATCTCAGAAGTAAATGTACAAATCAAATATAGGTTGCAGTGTCGTTCTCATTAGTCTGAAGGTTCAGTGCCTGCTGGGTCATTTATACCCTGAACCCACCAATAAGCTCCAGACTGAGCCCGTTTTGTAAAGAAGCCAATTTAAGGTCACTGGTAAATGGCTGGAACATGGGCCACTCCATGTTAGTGATCATGATGTCAGGTAATGCCTGCGGGTAGGACTGACCCGCTCACCTCTCTATGTGTTTCCCTGCAGGACCACACTCGGGTGGTCAGCCCCATCATTGATGTCATCAGCTTGGATAACTTTGCCTACCTGGCAGCATCCGCTGACCTCAGAGGAGGTAAGGTCCTAATCTGTAGTCTCGAAACGTGTAAACACATGGGATTAAGGAAGACGTTCAGTGTCGGTACCTCAGCAGTATGGAGGAGAGTAGCAAACACATGAACCTTTGACCTCTAATTGGACATTTCTTCATGATGGAAGAGTGACCTCCAGATCAACCCAGTCCGTTCTCTTCCTCTTCGTCTGCAGGATTTGACTGGAGCTTGCATTTTAAATGGGAGCAAATTCCTGTAGAGCAGAAAATGGCCAGAAATGACCCAACTCAGCCAATCAGGTGAAGACATGCAGCGTCTCCCCAGATCTCCGTCTCCCCCACGCACTCCCACTTCCTGTCCTTTCCATACCCGTCCTTCACTAAGAACTAAATCATAACCTCATGTGTCTTAATTTCTCTGTTGGTTCTCTGCTCTCTTTTCCCCTCCCCTTATCCCCCCCCCTCTCTCTCTCTCTCTCTCTCTCTCACTCTCGTATGTTCCTTCAGGACACCAGTAATTGCTGGTGGGATCTTTGTTATGGACAAGAGTTGGTTCAACCATCTGGGCCAGTACGATACTCAGATGGATATCTGGGGAGGGGAGAACTTTGGTGAGTTGACCGCACGTGTCCCTTTGCTCCAGATAACACATCCATCTACTCTGAGTGCCGAAATAAAAACAGTATTTTATCTGGAAAAAAAATGTATGAGAAGAATAAATAACAGCCAATAGCAAAGCTGCCATGAAACAGAACACTAAAAACATCGCCACTATGTGGACATTGAACAGCACCAGTTAACCAGCTAATGAGTATAACTTCTAGCAGTCGGGCCTCGTGGGCACACACAAATGAAGTGAGAACAGGGTTTCATTTAAACATTCAGAGGGCCATCTTCTCAGGAAAGGAGAAAAGAGACAAACAACCAGTCTGTAGACTCCAGACGCGTTTACGCCAACGACGGGGCATAACGGCATACACACGGTGTATCTTACATATGACACAAGGGCTCGGAGCAGTGGGAAGCAAAACAGACACACAGCCAACAGAAGGCAGGTTGAAGAGCGTCGACATACACCGGGGATGAGAAACAACAAGAGCTAAACGGCGTACCGAGAAAGAAAAATAGATTTAAACACATACGAGCAAAGCTAGATTTAAACGGGAAAACAACCAACCTGAAACGAGGTTCAAACAACGAAAACCTAAACACATGACAGCACAACCTAGGCAAACACGAGTAACGCGATACCGCAACACCAGAGAACTTCGGAGTGAGACACATTGCAAGTTGCATACACTGAAAACAGGTTCTCGGGAATACATAAGCACTTAGAAAACACAGGAGCATCAAAAACAAAGACAGACAAAGACGTGAGTGAAATGAGGGGTTTAAATATACAGACAAACGAGGACTCGAACAAGACGCAGGTGATAAATATGACTAGAGATGGGGGGGGGGGGGGGGGGGCTGAACAGGGGCGGAGATCAAAAGGTAGACAGAGCACACAGGGGAGGAACGTGAGTGGAGGATGAAACGGGGGCGTGATTGACAGCCGGGCGGGGCCAATCCGTGTGGGGAGATGTTTCCAAATACATCTTTGAATCTTAAATGCAGAATGGAAATCTGTGGTGGATGTAATGAACTTGTATGAGCTGGGCTGGCGTTCGAGCGTGCCCTACAGTGATTAGGGCCGTTTTGTTTTTTCTGTCTGACAGTGAAGTGTGATGCAGTTTCAGACATGTCCTCCACTATCTACCTACTCACTGCTGTTGTTTACTTCTCAAACTGCATTTTTTTTGCATGTTTTCCACGTTTCCTTTACTAGTGGTTGATGTGCTGTTATATAACACCAACAGTGATATCCTTAAAGCAGGTTGCTACTTGTTGCCTAGCCTATAAGGAATGGGTACGACGTTGCTCTAAGACTACCCTTATTTAAGGTTTTGTTTAAATTACTTTATTATTAGTTGCTTATTTAGTTGCATTAATTTATTAATGATTATTAATTACATAATTAACAAACTAACAGAATTAGTGTGTCTGAGTGGGCAGTGTTTCCGGGTCGGTCTGTGTGTCACGGAGGAGCGTTGAATAACCAGACCTAAGATAGTGGAGGTAAATGTGGGTCCACTATTTGGCAAGCAGCAGGTCACTGTTATCCTTTTATTTTGTGTGTTGTAATGGCATATTAATTACTTTTACAGTGTTTATAACCTATATAATAATAATTGATTAATCATATTCCCTTTATAATGGTAGCAATATGATAAAGTGATAGTGGTGACTTGAACATAGTAACAAATCGGTCTGTGACTGTTATTAGAGGAATTTAACAGCTCAATCTAGTTTTTGCTGTTTTTTTTTTTTTTTTTGGAGTTTTTTTTCAAGTGTGTTTTTTATTCCTTTGGCAAGACCAAATGTTGGTTGAGTGGCACTAAATCTTTCAGCTTGGATGAACAACTGCCCAAAAGTGATACGATATTTAATCTTAATCCATCTGCCATCTGCCCAGTTTAAAACTTCCTAGAACTTCAGAAAGAACTAAATCTCCAGTGCTGATGCTTAGTCTTCTAAAACTGCAGCTGTGTGAGTGGAGTAAACATGATTAAAGCTAGATTCTGTGTGTTTACACATGGTGCAGCTATTCACGTGTGTATGTGCATGTGTGTGTTTGTGTGAGCATAGAGCCCTCTTCTGGTTGAAAATTTAATTCACACTTTACAATCCTCACTATGCAGGAAGATGACTTAAAGGTGTAGAGTGTTCAACAGAATTACCGTAAGTGTAGAGTGTAATTCTACACAATGAGCACATTACATTGGCTAACAGGAATGACCAGCTGGTAAGTACACTATATAGACAAAAGTATTGGGACACACCTCTTAAACATTAAATTCAGTTACATTGTCACAGGTATATAAAATCATGCACTAACTATGTACTCTACAAACATTTATGAAAGAATGAGTCATTCTGAAGAGCTCACTGGATCTGAATGGGTCATTCTGAAGAGCTCACTGGATTTGAATGGGTCATTCTGAAGAGCTCACTGGATTTGAATGGGTCACTCTGAAGAGCTCACTGGATCTAGTGCTGTAATAGGATGCCACAACTGCAACAAATATCTTACCTTCTGGTTTCCATGGCAGCATGGCTGCATGTAAGATTTATCTCACCCAGCACAGTGGAGAGCGTTGGGTGATGTAGGTGGTGTAGAACACACCACCACTGCATTCTGGAGCTGTGGGAACATGTCCTGTGGGGTGACCAATCACATTTCTCCATCTGGCAGTGTGATGGATGAGTCTGGGTCTGGCGAATGCTGAGAGAGCATGTTTGGTTGAGGTGGTATGACACTGTGGACTTGGTCGCTAGGGGCGGGGCCTAGAGCGCTCGTGTCCAGTGAAGTGTCGTCATCCCAAGACATTTTGGACAATTGTTTGTGTCACCAGTTTGGTTGCAGTATGACTGTGTCCCAGTTCCCAAAGCAAGGTCCATAAAGGCATGGTTGGGTCAGTTTGGTGTGGAAAAACGTAACTGGCCCACAACCCCGTATAAGACTCAAGATTTAAGAGTTTTTGTCGTATGATCAGAAAACACTGCAATGAATTTCTTTCTTTTCTAGTCCTCCTCTATCATAAAAAGCTATCAAGACTACATACATAGATACAATCAAACAAAACAAAACTATAAAAGAGATTAAACTAGAGCTCAAATGAAAACAAACTAGATATGTAATGAAAAACCAGAGATTAAACTAACACTGTAATGAGACTACAGTCTCTAGAGCGGAGATTGTGAGCCAGGTTCTCTCATCAATCACCAGTGTCTGACCTCACGAATGCTGTGGTGAATTAACGGGCCCAGAAGACTGAGGGTTTTACAGCTGGATGGGGGGGACTAACTCCACACTAATGGACGTCATGGTGTAATGACATAAAAGCTCCTGTAGGTGTCCTCATATTTCTGTCCATATAGTGTATCTTCATACATAAACATTTATAATAAACACCCTAAATTCTCATTATTTATGTTGCTCTCTCTTGTCCCTTGGCTTGTGTGTAGAACTGTCATTTCGAGTGTGGATGTGTGGAGGCAGTTTGGAGATTCTGCCCTGTAGTCGTGTGGGCCACGTTTTCCGGAAACGCCACCCGTATGACTTCCCAGAAGGCAATGCTCTCACTTACATCAAGTGAGTGGTGTGATAACTTCAAATTACAAAGCACAATGCAGCGATCCTGTTATGGGCTCTGGGTCCATATTTAGTTATTAAACATCCATGATTGTATGGTATTGGTTCTGTGTGGTAATGTGTGTGTGTGTGTGTGTGTGTGTGTGTGTGTGTGTGTGTGTGTGTGTGTGTGTTAGGAACACACGGCGAGCTGCAGAAGTGTGGATGGATGAGTATAAACAGTACTACTATGCTGCGAGACCCTCTGCACAGGGCAAGTCCTACGGAAGGTCGGCCATCTTTTCTCTTCCTGTTTCGCACAAAGCAACGTTCTGTCTTTCTCAAGGCCCCTTGGTGTCGTCGTGATTGCACACACTTTTTAACTTTTTACTACATCCATTCCAACATTTCATCACCCGTCCCGTCTCTCCGCAGTATCGCTGATCGGTTGGCACTGAGGAGAAAGCTGAACTGTAACTCCTTCCACTGGTATCTGGAGAACATCTACCCCGAGCTCAGGTGAGTCCGCCTCTCCGGAGCTGCTGTGGAGAGGGAGGACCTGCACATCCTGCAGGTCCTTCTGCACGTGTAACCCAGGCCAGGAGATGTGTGATCACCACTGGATGAGTAGAGAGCGTGCACATGCCCTTAGTGGGTCCTGGTGTCTCTGGCAGGATCCCGGAGCAGAAGGCCACGTACAGCCTGTTGAAGCAGAGCAACCTCTGTTTGGAGAGCTACAACACGGACAGCCTGAGACTGGCGGAGTGTAAGAGTGGCTCAACCATACCTGCCTCACAGGTGAGAAGTGTGTGTTCCTCAGGTCGCCGTGTGTTTGCGTTTTCTTTGAATCAGCATTTACTATAAACCGTTTTTACAGTGGGGCTCAACGTCTCTGTCTCATCATCTCATTTCTGCGCAGAAATGGACTCTGATCGAGCCACAGATCCGCCAGCAGGACCTGTGTTTGGCCATCACAGCCTTTTCCTCGGGGTCAAAGGTCAGGCTGGAGCCATGCAGCCCTAAAGAGTCCAGACAGGTGAGCACACTGGCGTCAGTCTGGGTCAGGCAGGCTTCACGCAGGCTTCACGCAGGCATCACGCAGGCATGGCGGCTGACCAAATAACCCCATCATATCCTAAACGAAAGAGGAGAAATCTTCTCACAGCTTGGAGGGTACTCATAACAACCTCCTCTTTTTGTTGGACGACATTTCGATTACTGCAAACGTTTTGTGAGCAGCAGTTCTGCTTTTTCCATTCTTCGCTTTTCATTTGGAAATCCGCTTGAACTTGTGAAACTGGCCAGACGTCATACAAGTGCTCCCATCTCTCTTTAGTATTGGTGTACACTGGCCATCTGACCTTCTCACGTTCACTACGGCACTCCCAGAATGCTCAGCTTCAAGATTAAAGCATGTTTTTTTGGTTTGGTTGTTTTTGTCCTCCCAGAGTGTCTGCTGATGTAAAAAAAATGTGAACACTGAGGTATGGAAGGCATGTTATCATAGAACTTGGTCTCAAGGTCCAAACCTTCAAGTAAAGCCTCAGCAATCCTCCGTATCTCCCCCCCCCATCGATCACGGGGGAACACACTCACTCTTCAGCTGGGCCTGAAGCTCACCCAAGCCTGATTTACGACCTGGAGGCCGGAGCTAAACAGAGACCATGTGTCTCCAAGTGTGTGGATGTGTGTACAGACCTGTGTGAGCACTAGTCTGAGTTCATGAGCGCTATCACCGTCCTGACATGCCGGTGGACTGTGCGTGTCCTAGAAGTCTGCTGTGGTGCCATATAGCTGCTTTTGGGATCTTGGCTTTGTGGTTTACCACCAGATATTTTTTTAATATTATAACGCTCACAGTAATATTACTTTCAGTTCACCGTGAACATATATTCACTATGTTGATGTGACAGAGCTATCATTTTACTTTCGTATTTACCTACAATGCATACTTATAATTATTTGTATATGTACATAATTATTCATATATATACATAAAGTGTAGTAAGATACGTAGAGATATTGATATTCAAAGTGCACAAAGTTTCCACTGAAACAGGAGAAACGGGACATTTTGCACAGATTTCCTTCACCAGCTGTGCAGGTGAAGCACTTTGGTTGCATAGCTAGTGAAGGTCATCTGTCCTGTTTCTCTGGAAATGTGTACTTCTATATGGCACACACACACACACACACACACAAGCGTATAACACACACACACTTCTTCTAAACCAAGTGCATCTGGTTCCACTTACTAACATTTGGCTTAATGTTTTTTTCCAAGTTCTTTAACAAAGTTCAGATCTTTGTTAGATCCACTTGGTTCTATAAATATGTTTAACCTGAATATTAACATCAGAAATCAAGATGAAGCATTTGACCCGAACCAGCTGAACAATAGCTGCAAATGATAAATAAGGGTGTTTATAATTTTTCTTGGCTTGCAATGATTTTCCAAAACACTCCAAACACCCATCCCATTTGCCATCTGATTAGAGTTACTGTGTACAAAGTTTGATTCTCACCCTGAACCACCACCTGTATCACCACTGAGCCAAGAGATTTGCTTACACTCCCAACCTCCCGTAAGCACCAGAACACTACAGCAATTCTAGCGGCAGCTCGGGTCAAACTCACCAAACCGTCCCCTACTCTGCCTCTGCTAAAGCTTTTGGCTGTTTACATCATGCAGTGTATAGTTGGTTTTATTGCATTAACCCACATAAGAGCTTGTAATGTGGTGTCTTCTGTGAGCGTACAACAGTATTTCATAGTATGCCCTCTGCACATGTTCCAGTGGTGTTTGCCAAGCGTTGGGTTTGTGCAGCAGCACTGACTCATTTCTCCTGGTGCTTTTCTTCCTGTCCAACAGAAATGGAAGCCCAGAGGACCTGCACTTCAGCATATGATCAGTGGTCTGTGTCTGGACAGCCAACCCCCAGCAGGCCCGCCAATTACTATGCAGTGCCGCCCACAGATGGCCAGCCAATCCTGGGAGCCTCAGCTGGTCACCTGACTTTGAGGGGGTGTGATGAAAGAGGGAGCGAGGGGAGGGGTTTTGAAGGGTTGCAGACACTTGTGGTCCTTTAAGGCCCAGAGGAATGCATCTGCACAGTTTTAATTAAGGTGCTGCTTCCGGAAGAGTAGACCATGGCCATGTCCAAAACCACCTCTGTCTTCTGCACCTCTAGCCTCTCCTTCGTACTCTCATGACTGATCACAAATAGCAGGACAGGGAGAAATAGCAGGCAGGTTGAGCTGAGAGTTTCCTCTGTTCCGGCTAGTTTAATTCAGTCAGACATTTGGACATGGTCAAAGTTTACAGTGTAACGGCAGGTAGCTGGAGACTGTGGTGGCATTTTTAATTTGTTTATTTTATTTTATTTTACATTTTTTTGTTGTATTGGTTAGTGACTCAAAGGAAGAGACTAGTTATGTATATTTATGCCTTTACTACCTTTGAGAAGTCACAGTGCACGCACCTTTACACTATCATTCCTGCAAATGTTGCTGGGCATAAATTAAGCAGCTGTCTTCATCAATCTCTTACCTGAGCCAGTGTTTCTCTTTGCTCGCTCTTATTAAATGTTCAACCATTCCCATCGGGGAGCAGATCACTGGCGGGATGATTAATGTGTACATACTATAAAAAGTCACGCTGTGTTTTCAATGTGCCAGACAGGCTTTCATTTGAGATCTACCCTTGCAACAATTCTTAAAGCTGAACTGCGGAGGGCTTGCCAGACACGAAGGTTGGCCGGGCTTGGGAGCCGAGACGTCATTCCCTCCAACCTCTGAAACACAATCGGTGTAAACACTGTTCTCATGTTGAAGGGTTTTGATACCTGATCATGGAACCACTTTGGGGAGCATAAAGTAACAAAGAAGCTCAGCTGAGCTGTAACTTTTTCCAAGGTTGTGAGATGGAGAAGACAGCGAAGTGGAATTTGATAAGAAATGAAACGTGCATATGTGGGCTGACATCTTTATTCTCTATTGTTGGATGAAGCGGATGCACTTTTATGGGCTCCTGATGTTTTTTTTGCATGTTACTGTGAAACACCACAAAAAGGCTTTTTGTGACATGTCACGTCCAAAGACTGTTTTTCTTGTTTTTGTTTGTTGACAAACTTAAATTTTGTAAATACTTGAACAAAATGTTTTGATCATGACCAAAAGGAGCATTCATGTGAAAAATAAAGAGTCTCGAGCCCAGTAAAAGAATCCTTATGACGCAAACACTGGCACAGCATGTGATAACATGTTAAAATATCAATAACGGTGTAAGAAATTAAATTACTAATTCCTCAGATATAATCTACAATGCATAAACTGGTAAAACAGAGAAGGAAGCAGTGATGCCGATGTTCAGGCGCTTAATTCTTAAGGCAAAACACAAAAAAAACATTTTAAATCATAATCGATTTTTATGCAGTTACCCAGTTTACAATTAAACCATGTCCTGGTTGCAGTTCCGAGTGTGGCCACTGGGTGGAAACATATTGTAAAAATTGGAAGGCCGATACGAAAATCAACAGATTCGAATTTCATGTTGAGACGTTTACAACTAGATGCGAAACATTTGTCTTTTAATATGTAATTTCGAGCATATAAAATCATTTGTAATCTCTAGAGCTTTGCAAACGGTTGTTGTACTTCATAGCAAATTTCATAAAGGATTTCCACAATTTACTTTGTGTTAAATAATTTTTAAATGGAGATGGAACATTTAACAAACCTGTACATTTTAAAATCAGAAGTTGCCAATTCTGACATTTTTAACTCTGCCCCAGGTCTCCGCTGTACCTTCCTCTGTTATTTTGATAATATTTTCAGTAAACATCTGTTCCAGAACTCGTCACACAGCTATTAGTCGGAGTGCCGATGCTTTGATAATTACAGTTGAACTCTGAGCTCACTGGGACCTTTAGTTCCAATGGACGTGGGCAAAGACCAGCTGTCTGTACGAGTACGTATAACTTCATAGACCAGAAACACTACACATATTTAATAAAATCATTTTGCTTTCATGGTCACCTTAACATTGAATTAAACGTGTTTTATTTTCCACACGGGCTATTACGGGTTTTTCTTACGAGCGCTTCCTGTAGCCTAAAAAAAGTTAAATGAACTCCCAGTAATAACAACACTTTAGCAACATCAGACGAAAGGCAAACGGCGCCATGTGGATCGGACGCCTGGATTACAGCGACGGATGCGCGTCAAAAAATTATTCGCACGCAACAGGCCCGGCAGCGCGTGCGAGTGCACGCGCCCCGCTCCATTCACGTCCCATTGGCATGCGGCGCGTGCCACTACGTTCCGCAGCCCCCGCCGCTGCAGTCAGCAGCCCGGACGAACGGAGCGACCCCTGTTTCCCCCAGTTTTAATTAACAACAAACGTATCCGAGTCGCCTCGTATTTCACGACTCGTCCGCATTCGCACGCCCCCTGCGTTGCTCCAGATGCATTTTGCTTAACGAGTCAAATAATCCAGTGACGTTGATAGACGGTTGGACGACGCACGGTCCGCAGCAGGATCCATAAACGCACGAGCCGAGAGACTGTAGCATGCACGACTGGGGAAGAAAAAACCCAAATGCATGATTTTCCAGACTGTCACGTATTTTTTATTTTTTATTTGCGGATTATTCAAAAGCGGCATTCACCGTGGGAGCGGTAGACGCCGCCCAGTATGTAGGGCGGTCCGTCGCTAAGGAAGGGCGAGGTTTGGTCGAGCCGCGCTAGTGCACCGAGAGAGGCAGGTGAGGCGGCTGCTGTAGTCCGGGCTGCTGTACTTCGAGGCAACGTTACGGTTCTAGTTTGAACATTTCTCGCACACTTGGACCCCGAACCCGCGTCGACCCCCTTCTGGCCGCGCATTCGGATACGCCGGAACCCTCTGCTTTTTTAAAAGTCGGAACAGGTAAAGGTGACTCATTTAAGACTTGTTTTTTGTTTTTAAACTCGCCACCTACATCGAATCGACGGCGCGAGCGAGCGGGGGGCTACGCGCGCGAGCCAACCCCGGGCTAGCTCGCGCATTTCCAAGGTAACCGCCAGAGTTCCGCCGTTAACTTCGAAGCCGCTTGTTGTCGGCTAGCGCTGGCCAGCTAGCCGCCTGACGGGGGACGGGTCGACGCCGCTCAGCCGGGCTGGGCGGCCGGGGCTAACGTGTCTCGCCTGTAACACCGACTCCGGCTAGTTTGGCGGACTTACGTCCGTCGGTGACAGCTCGGTTGAAGCGACCGCGGCGGTTTGGCGAGCCGGATAACGCCGTAGCCGTGTGGGCTAACTAACTAGCCGACGAGCTAACGTGCGCCGTGAATTACGCCATAGCTGTTAGCCGGCGGGCTAAGAGTCTAGCTGTCGCCTAAAGTTGAACTGTGACTAAATTTGTTGGCTATAATCCTACTGTATGTCGGAAAAAGGGGGAAATAAATCAATTTGTATGTGAAGTGCGGTAACTATTAACGTACTTGGGTGTCTAACTATAGTTGGCCGGTATAACCGCGGCTGTCAGTCTATGTAGGTCGTGTAATTATCTGGCCAGCTACCTGGTCTTCCTTTAAACCAGGTACATTTGTGGGGTTCTTGTTTTTCCAACTCAGAAGGAAGATGACTAACTAGTCCAAACTAACCCGCTTAAGTTAATAAGCGTTAAGTGTGTTGTGCGGCTCGAGTCCACGGTGTTCTCGAGGCAGCCGGCCAGCTGGATGAACTTGGCCCACCTGGTGCGTGTGTAGGTGCCCCCTCACCAGCTAGTTTGAACCCCACACACATCCACACTGCGTTACTTATACTGTCATGTTGCTGGCAAAAGAGCTGCTATAATAATGTTGATTTGAGTCATGAATCATAGCATGTATGCAACAAGCTCAATTATTTCATTAACTACTATTTTCGGATCACTGAAATGGCCAGCTACCTAATGAATGGCCCCATGGGATACTTCGGTAAAATACCACTGATAATGCACTAAGGTCTACACATATACACGGTTATATGCACTAGAAACATAATCATCGTGAGGAAGAGTTCACGTGTTGCTGAACATGGCTAATACCGATATAACCGTGTAACTGTTTCCGTGGCAGGGACCTCAGGGTGGTAGCTTCATGTCGGCCTATCTCTTCATGGTGGTTTAGTCTGTCTTTGCCTCTTTTATTATTAGGCTGCATGTTCAAAAAGAATCGGCATCGTCCTTGTTATCTTTGCCAAGTACGAATTTTTTAGTGTACCCCTCTCAATGATACATAATTGTCAGCAGAAACACGAATGTCCAGTCCCAAGAATTGCTTGAAAGGCCCCAGAGTGCAGAAGAGCCATGTAGGCTGTGGTAAGGCTGTGAAGGAGACCGGGAGGCGCTAAGGCCATCCCAGTGCCCACCACGCCAGCCTCAAGGACCCTGTCTGGCTGCTCTCCAGCACTGGGAGTCATTCTAACTCTGGTGCACAATGACTGTGCATTCATGTCATGAAATGTGGATGTGATGGGTACTTTGAAATGTTGTTTAAGACTTTTTTTTTTTTTTGGTCCTCTTTTGCTTAATGTTGCAGAAGATTATTTCAGTCTCTGCCAGTTTTCAGTGTATATCTTGTATAGTTAAACATTTAGCACCTTTAAGTCTGGCCAGACATTTGCCATTGGCATTGACAAATTCCTGGTGGTGAGTATTTTAGCTTGGTCAATAGAATTGATGGTGAGACTCCACTCTCCCTTTGGAGAAGAGAAGGTATCACAAGAGACTTTGTAGGGGGCTTTTTTTGCACTTTTTGCAGAATAGTGTTCCATAATTAGGAAGTATCGTTAGTGCATATGTTAATAGAGACATATATGTCAGAGGTTGTGCAAGCATGTGCACTCTGCAGCACTTGGGCAACTTTGTTTCTTCTGGATGTGAGCTTTGACGATGCCAAGAGCTCTTGACCAGAGCAGTGTTGAGACTTGTCTAGTTAAACATAGTGGCAGAGACAAACACTCCCCTAATATCAGCACATGCTCCAACACTCACGAGGAGCTTATGTTGCAATAGAAACAATTAGCCATCCAGCGGGCGTGACGTGATGAAGCCCGTTACACTGTGATGCCCTGTAAAGCTCTTGGACATGAATGACCAGCAGCAGTGAAACCAATTTATCTAAACTTGATTACAACATTAAGCATAAACTCCAGTGCTTTTATAAACAAAATCCTGTTATGTGAACTAAACAGTTAATAGTATGCCACTACATGGACACCTAGAATCTGTTGCTTGTTTGTCAAGTTTATTGTTTGTGATTATCATTTGATCACAGCCGCCAGTACTTTAATCTCTGGTGGACTCTTCATTCTTAAGAGTTCATCTAACCACAGGCATTTCTACACATGCAGTTAGGCCTACTACTCTGATTGCAGTGTCTGTTTGTCTGTATGGCCCCTCCCACCACACACATTATCTCTCTCTCTCTCTCTATATATATGTTTGTCTCTCTGTTAACTGTTAATCAAGCAAGTCTGCACCCTTTTTAAAATCTCCAACCGCTTTTTAGTCTTTAACCAAGGTTTTCCAGTAGCAGGAGGTAATTGTGGAAGTTGAGCACTGGGGTAATCTGGTTGCATATTACAACGTCTCATAGGTTACAGGCATTTCAAGTTATTTCTGTTTGTGCTGTCCTATAAAGGAATCTGAGAGTGTCCCCTGACAGCATTTGATCAATGCTCCAAAGTTGTTGCCATTTTTCTGCTGAAGGACAGAAACGATAAGCAGTCAGTCACATGGTGAGTTAAAGGGTTGCCTGTATGTACCACTGCAAAGCCCCGGCCTGCAGCACACACGTGTGCACGCTGACCTCCTCCTGGTTCCCAGCCATCACCAGGCGTAGCTGAATATAAGGGAGAGTCTCGTGTGTCTCAGCAGGGCTCCCAGGGGAGACGCAAATCTTTTCTCTGACCGCTTAGTTCTCTGGAAGTTCACGCTAACACGCCGTCTTCGGCTTGGCTCGTCGTCTGTCAGCAGGTTTGTTTTGGGATAAGTAGAGAAGCCAAACAGAAGGCCCATTCCTCTACCCCTCGCTGTCATGAAATCTGTTCTTTATGCTGAGTCATGCTTTGCATGGACCTTCATCCTGGCATGTTGGCTCGGAACAACACACCATGTTGTGTAACGGAGGGACGGGCTGCACAGATTTCTGTGGTTGTGTTCCGCTTTTGCTACCGTGTGCCGTTGTGCTGTCAGAAAATTGCGGCAATTTTAGTGTCACAAACGGAACCTCATGTTTCAGAAGTGGAAAAGGTGTGTCTGTTGTCTTCGTAAGAGAGATTCTTGCAAAATTCCTCATTACTTTTAATGGGCACTATTATGGTTAAATAGCATTCTGGGTAAAGTGTAATGCATCCGATTTTTCTTTGTTTTTTTTTTTTTATCACCTCTCCTTAGACAATATCGTTTTAAAAGACATCTTATTGGGTTGAGTCCCAATAAAAGATTAGCTTCTATTTTGAGGCTTCATTATGGAAAAATATGTTTTGAATAAAAGACTACAGCTGTGAGTTTAGATAAATGTTTGCCATGTGGATTCCTGAAGGTAAAAATAAAAAACTGAAAAAGGAAATATGGTCATACGAAGTTACACTCATGAAATGTTGTTTGTCCTGTTATGGTGCTTACTGTATACAGAGTGAAAACCACACATTATTTCAGCACATAATCCAGTGTCATGAAGATTTCTCATTATGGAACGCACATTGTCCAGATTTATCCAGATTTTTGTCCTTATCTGTACAAATGATGTCACTGCAGACCAAACGAGGAGACTTCCACACATGCCTTTGTAGTGGGCCCTCCCTCAGATGTCAGCGCTGTGAGGATGAGTGTGCCGTTCTTTTTGTTACTGAAGAGGCAGCTGTAGTCGAGTGAGGTGTGCATTTCCTGTGGATTGCGTCAGGAGCCTGTCAGGGCTGCCTCCAGTCATTCAGTCTTTTGTCAGAGTTGTAGCCGGTGAGGTGAGCGTGTGTGTGTGTGTGTGTGTGTGTCACGCAGTCTGGATCTGTGCATATTGCTTCAGTTGAAGGTTCGCTGGCTCTGTAGATCCAGTGCGACTGGCACGGGCCTCGTGACTGCGCTGTTCTGCTGAGTCAACAGCGGGAAACAATACGCTAGCTGTGCTGACCCAGCGATCCCTCGCCTGTGCCAAGTGTTGATCAGGCAACGTAGAACCAGCCATCAGACCCGACAGCATTATGGTCCACAGGGCCTCTTGCCCCGCCCCCAGCCCCGGGGTTCCTGCTCCCTGGGCCAAGGGGCTACCACTTAGCCTGGTATAATTAAGAGTTTCGTGCACCCAGTTGAAGGGCTGCACTTTGTGGTCTGGGGTAATTTGGCATTATTTTCCTCGTCTTGCTCCTCTGGAGACACTCGTGTTTGGAGTGCTACCTCTGACTCACCGAGCTGTAGCAGATTCATTGTCTTGTGAGGCATACAGTGATTTCACACAGCTAGCACGGTTGAATTGAGGTATGATTGAGGGTGGATGTGAAAGATGGATAGATTGGTTCTTTGCGTGTAGGTCAGTCACAGGAGAATCACCTGAGTGCTGAATGCCACAGACCTTGTTGGGCCTCCTCGAGTGGTAAGACTGGTCTGGTCTGATGGGGTGTGATGAAATCTGCTTGAGTTATATGGGCTCTTATTACCTGTTAACTCCTATCCTCTTTCATGGGGAAGTGATTATAATATCAATGTTACCGCTTTATTCTGGAGTTTCTGCTGGGGGAGCTTGAATACATTATAAATTTCAAATATTGGCTCGGATACAGATCAGACCCAGTCATTGGTTAACAGGAAGGTTGAAATATTACTTTAGTCCTACGCTGCACACAGCAAGTGAGCCTTTCTGGTACATGTGGCTAAACTTAGATTTAATAGCTGCTTTGGCTAGCACTAGATTAGTACCTGTTCACTGTTAATACTTAATGTCTCAATGCCATTTCTAAGAATATCTCCCTTAAGTTTAATGAGGAGAAAATAGGCATTCTTATCTCGACAAGGAGTCATTGTTCTGTAAATGGATCAGAGTCGGTTACTAGCTGGTGGCTGGTTTCAGGAAGTGTGGATAGGTGATGCCTCTGTGGTTTTAGTTAGCATTAGCTCTCTGTTTTACCAGCCCCTTAATGACAGATTTTACCTCAGGATGTTTGCCTCACTATACGATAGTGTTTTTGTTAGTATAAAGGTCTGATCATATGTATCGCCTAACATCCAGCCAGCCAAATTTGAAAACCCCCTTTGTCTATATATACAATTTTAATTTGTTTAAATTGCCCTCATATTGTGAGCACACATCTAGTCTTTTGGTCCGTGTGTCCTGTTGAATGCAGTGACCGGCAGTTTCTGAATAAAACATGAGCTCAGCCCAGCCGTTCTAGCAGTCTCCTGTTTCACGTGCACTCCGACCCCAGCATAGAATAAACGCTGCCAATAGACATCACAAGCAAATTCGTAAGAACAACGTTATTGCGTGGTGTTTGCCTCAGCTATAGGCTAGTTGTGTGTGCGAGTATCGGTTTCAGTATTTGATCGTGATGTTTGGGTATGTTTTCCTCTTGCCGAGGTTAAACAGTGTCTGAGCCATTAAGGGTGAAGGGCCTGAGACTTTGCAGTATTGCGCTAGGAAAGAGGCTGAAACACTGATTGGCCGTGTGCTGGGGGGCCTTGAGCTGACTGATGCTAATTCACTTCGTGTACACTTTTGCCTTCCTGGTGTACTACAGAGTATTTCTTCTGAGAGAGGAGTCGTGAGTTATACGTGTATGTGTTGAAGAAAATAATGATTTTGGTCAGATGGCAAACCTGGGGGATGGTGTAAAATGCATTTTATAAGAACATGAGAAAGTGGATGTAGTAATAATCAACAAATGCTCTGTGCCTTAAAAAAGTATGCTGTTGTCCACACACACCCACACACCCACACACACCTCTAATATTCATTTCTTCTGAGTGTGTCAGACAGTGACTAAGTTGGTTTGGCATGCGGAGTATGCAAGCTTTGATTAATGTTGTGCAGATTTCCATGGAAGTGTGTGTGCTGAAGAAATAAGGAGTGTGAAATTGGAAGTTTCTCTTTTGCACAAGAAGATTGTTTTGTGCCGCACTGCAGCTTAGGCAGTTACCAACAGGGACGAATTTACTCACAGCCAGAGACCGATGATGATTACTGGCTGCATCTCGGTCACATACATTTACATAAGTACAGTTTTGATGACTTTTTTTTCTTACTTTTGTGTGCCCATAATTTCAAATGATTACACTCATGTTAATATGCAAATCTACTTTTCACTCCTTTCACCAGTCATATTTGAACACAGCACGTGGGTTGTTGTGTTGCTTCTCTTTGTCCCTCTGAGTCATTGCTCAGTCCTTCCACCTAATACTTCATCCAGCTCGGCCTTCTTCTCCAGGAGCTGCTGCTAATCACCGCTCCGTTGCTTGAACACCGGCGTGTATTCCAAGAGGCGAACGCCCTTTTTCCCCACACGCTGGCGCATCCTTCCAAACCATGTGCAGGAAGCTTGCGGTGAAGTCGAGCGTGTTCACGAGGGCGTGGTGATGAATTCATATCCCCTGGTCTCGTGCACCGAAACAGCTGCGCTGAGCGTCATGGCGAAACGGGGAGGTGGATTCCTGCAAGGCACGCCAGGAAGGCTTTGCAGCGGGGGGCGGAGACACTGCAGGACACGAGCGTGTCTTGGTGGCGCAGAAGGCCATGTGGCACTGTTATAGTACTGCACAGAGGACACCTGGACCTGGAGTGTCCTCCTTAAGGTCTGGTGTGCGGCAGGAAGTATGAGCTACACTTGCTGACTCTTGACAGGTGGAGGAGTGACATTCTTTCCCACCCCTCCCTGTCGCAGCTCTTGACCCAGTTCTCCCGCCTATTTCCCAATAATACGCTCTGTTATGGTGCTCAGTGACAGCAGATTGCACTGCTGGCATTCCAAGTAAATTGGAATGTGCCAAGTTTAGATGTTGCCCTGAACCTTTTGGTCTTCGGAGTTCTTACTGCAGCATTTTAAACCTGCAGAAGACACCTCGCATTGGGGCTACCGTGTTGACACGGAGATCTTACTCTGTTGTTCGGAGACTTTCATGCTCGCGCTGTGAGAATTGTGCAAGATGTCATGCTGCTAAAACAGAATTTTGCAGGGTCATGAAAAAAGCCAGTATGTTTTAAATCTCAGTCTTTGCACATCCTTATACATGCAGTCCTGTTAAATGACACTGAAGTGTCTAACTAACTTTTATTCTTCTTCTCTGTTGTTCTTTTTGTTTCAAAGCTCTACTGATTTCTGAGCATCTGTTTTTTTTTCCTTCAGCTTTTTAAATGTATTTTAATGCGTTTAATGTGTCTCTGTTTAGTCCCTTTTCCAGTGAATGTCCAGTGAATATATATTAGCATGTCTCCACCACCCATACGCATTTTTTTCAACACGCCACTTGATAAGATTCTAACAGATTTGGCAAAGAATGCTGGGGTTCAAGCACATGACCCCCGCGCTCTGGCACACGTGACCCGCAAACGGTGGCGGTCTGCTAACTCGCCACGCAAGGCACCTCAGAACAGCACGAGCACCGTGATGACGCTTTAATTACTCTTGTTCTGGAGACAATCATCTGTCTATATTTACATCATCGTCCAAATGTACTGCAGCTAAATGTTTAAGCGCCTCTTTGCGCAGTAACATTGTAGGGTTGGCTGTACCACACTTCTGCACACAGAGAAATCGTTGTTGAGCACTACATGGAATATGCACTGAACATTTAAAAATGTGTTGTGGTGTACTGAATTGCTGTGTATTACATAATCTGTAATATTTTAGACATTACTTGTAAAGTAATATTTTGTAATATTAGATTTTTTTAATACAGCCCAATGAGTGTGTAGTGGGGCATATAAGTGTTGTGCACTGGTAAGCAGAGAGAGATGAAACGCGGAGGATGAGCATGCGTGTCTCATCTGCTGTAATGGAAGACAGCGGAGTCAGTCAGCCTGCCCTTGGGGAAGGATACTCCAGACATGTTTTACAAACAGCCCCCCCTCGATCTCCCCCTCCCCATTCCTTCACTTTTCCTTTCAGTATTTAACATATTCTCAATCATGTTTTACAGGTTTCAGTCGAGGTAAGACAGTTTAAGTGACCTTCGAACCTGTTAATAAATCACATATTAACGGTATTGCTGAAAGCCTTGTAAGACAACAGTGAGTTACCTATGACATACTTTCACTCTTTCACTTAGCATGACCCAGGAATTCCTATACCTATAACATTTGCATTACGGCTTGGCCTTAAACGCTACGCCCATGACTAGGATATCTATTGCATGTATTTCTACAAACATTAAAAAAGTAGCCTAAATAAAGAATACATTTCATAAGTTTCCATTTTAGAAATCTGGATTCTGTTTGATAGATTGAGAGGTAAGGCTTCCTTTTTTTAAAACGGAGTGTCTATTTGCACCCGGGTACAAGTAGCATTTGCCACACAGCGAGGCTATTTTCACCCCTTAATTAAAAAAAAAAAAAAGCGAACCCATCTGCGCATGTCTACCAATGAATGCGCGGGAGCGAAAAGGCGCAAATTCAAAGGAACCGAAACGGAGACAGTAGGAAACGGTAAGCAGAATTTGGTTAATAGTTATGTATAAAAGGTCCATCACTCAATTTAACTTTACATTTTAAGATATATATTTAAGAAATAGTGTGAGAATTATTATCCAACGAACACTGATATATTTTTGAGCTAATAGGAGCATAATAGTGGCGAACGTAAAGTGTTACCGGGTGGGGGGTGTAAAATGGACACAGCGAGAAAAAAAAGACAGATTTCAAGTGTGCAGAAACAGTCTAAATAGTCGTTTGAACTAACCTAGTGAAAACCGGGACATTAAATGATTTTTATTTTTTGCCGGGACCGAATATTAAAAAGAAGGAAAACCGGGACAAACCGGGACAGCGACGTGAAAACCGGGACAGGTGGCAACACATTCACACCCTACGGTAATTACGGATACGGACCCTTTCGTCCGGTTCCGGAGGTCGTTTCATCCGTCAGTGGGTCCGTTGCCAGAGCGCTTACGAATCCGTAGTAACGGAGCAATATAAACCGCAAATCAGGGGGCAGTAGAGAGTCAGAAGCATCGGGCGTACACCAATTCGGGAAAATCAATGAAGAAGAGTACTGGACTTTAAAAAATGACGCTCGAGTTAGAAGAGAAACTTTGCGAGTTGGTTAGAGGCTACATTCTGCTACGGTGCCAGGTCATCGCGATAAACAGCGATGCAAAAACAGCTGGGAGGAGATTGCTGGTGCGCTGGTGCCGGAAATTTGACTATACTGCCCTCTAGAGGATGTATTAAAAAAAATCATAACAACGTTGGAAACGGAAAGAGGTATAGTGGCCCCCTACGGAGGCTACGTTTGGTACGGACGGACGAAATTCGTCCGTGTCCGGAGGTATAAAGCAGGCTTAACTGGCGCTACAGAGCTTGGAGGCAGACACAAACGCTGAGGAGAGCGAGATTTATTAAGAGGAATGATCATGATCAAAGTCGTTCAAACAGGCAGGGGTCATAACGGGCGAGCCATCCAGGTTTGACAAATAAACAGGCATGACGATACTAAGAATTAAACTAAGACACCGAACGAACACTTAAACCAAACACGGGGTAAACGCATACAAACTAGAAAATCAGGCTACAGAAAACACAGACGACTGAGCAACGAAATGAGTAGAACTCACAGACCAGGAAGCGTAGAACACTGAACAAAGAGCATGAATAACAAGAGCACAACACGACCAAAGAGCATGAATAACAAGAGCACAACACGACCAAAGAGCATGAATAACAAGAGCACAACACGACCAAAGAGCATGAATAACAAGAGCACAACACGACCAAAGAGCATGAATAACAAGAGCACAAACTAACCAAATAGAACAAAACAACCAATAACCGATAAGTGAAACACTGGGACTATAAATACACAGAACTAAACTAGACACACAGGTGAAGACACTGATGACACGGGCGTGTCAGACGAGGGGAAACCATGGAGACAGACACGCAGGGAACAACACAGACACAAGGACAGGAACCCGAAGTGACAGAGAGGGGGGTGTAGCCCTACGTGACAGTCGCATTGCTATCTTACAAAAACAATTTTGTCCAGTCTATTTTTTGAGTTTTGTGTAAAATTATATAACTTTGTCTTTTTGTTCTCTATTTTTGTGTTGTTTCAGTACACACAAAGGACATGAATGTGTATAACAAAAGATGTACAGTCCTTTTGAATTAAGGTTTTTGCATGACAGAGTCAATATGCCAGACTTATAATGTAATGACTATTTTATATAAGCTAATATTTGTGTTTTCTCCCAAGAAGGAAGAAAAGCTAAAGAACATTTGTGAAGGATACTCCTTCGACAGTTGTGAGGAATTCCAGAGAGCACTGAGATTATGGAGTGAAGAGGGCTACCATCCAATGCACAAAATTAAAATTTATTTAAACATGATGTAAATAATAAAAACCCCAATTTATTTCTTTAAAAAATGTACAAACCATCCAGAAAAAATGAATTAGTCATAGAATCTGTCTTCTGCATTCTGTGAAATTAAATAAAATTAAAGAGGCTGATAATGTACTGGCAGGAAGAATATTTGTATACATCATACTGTAACGCTGGCGACTGGGTGAAGGACGAGACACAGAATCCTGTTCGCTACAGACGTTACTTTATTTGTCTTTACACATATAGCGCAGACAGCGCACGTTTAACACTCATATAGAGACACGTAGACTCAAACAACGACGAGCACAAGACACTGCGTGAACGCACATTAAATAGACAAACTACATAAACCCCACATGATGACGAGACGAGCCACAGGTAAAACGAATTATCACAGGACGCAACCGCACCCACGGAGATCCACTGACGCAGACGACGTAAACACACGCCCAAAGGGAGGGGTCGGGGACCATAACGTGACACATACAATGTGCTGTACATATCAGGGTGCTACAGACAGATATTAACTTGTGTTACATTTTGTTTTAACATTATTTATCACTGGCAGTGTATATTACATGTAGTATTTACCATGTGATTACTGCCATTAGCGGTAAGCGACTTAGGATAATTAAATTGCTATTTAAATTCTAAGCATGGTAAAGAAAAAGACTCACAAGTGAAAAACAAAATTCAAACAGGTCTACCCCATAACCCCAAATAAAAGTATCTTCACTTCTTGTAAAATAATTTGTAAGTAAAATGGAACACAAAAGAATAGTACTAATCTTTGATAAATCAAAATGTTGGGTGCAAATAGTACACACTGCTACGTATAGCCGGGTGCAAATAGCACACACTGCTGCATATACCCGGGTGCAAATAGCACACACTGCTATGTACACCCGGGTGCAAATAGCACACACTGCTGCATATACCCGGGTGCAAATAGCACACACTGCTATGTACACCCGGGTGCAAATAGCACACACTGCTGCATATACTCGGGTGCAAATAACACATACTGCTGCATATACCCGGGTGCAAATAGCATCTGCCTTTTTAAAATCATTAAAAAAATTATTTTATTATTTAGACTGCTGTTCAGAGATCCAAGCGGTTAATCCCAGTGTTGTCGAGCATTACGAGCATCTCCCCCTGGAAACGGGGGAACCTGAAGAAATGGTCTTCAGGACCACTGTGTAACACACGTGTTTGGATGAATGTCAGGGCAGGGACAAAGTAGCCATCAGAGCACAGACCGCACATTCAGCCTTTAATTAATAGCTCTCTATTAGCGCTGTAATGGTTCCTCTCGCTTCCTGTCTGAAACATCTTTGTATGTCTGCAGGGGCAACAACAAAACAAGCGGAGCCTCTACTTGAGATCTAATAATGATCAGTGTTTTTCCCCAAATAGCTTTTTACCCTTAATGTTGACAGTTTTGCACTTCATACGGAACATGTATCAGAGATCAGACGTCTTCACCACAGTCACTATAAAACATGCGTGCTTATTTACACTTATTTACTTCACTTTGTCCACTAACAGCTGGATAATAACATGTACTGTAACGTAATTTGACCGTTTTTGGCATGTGGGCCCTGGCAAGTTGTGTATAAAATAAAAGAATAACCACAAGCATATTAAAAATTCCATCAATCTGGTACTAGTTAACGCTCGTCTAATTCGCCCAGTGTTCACCCAGTAGGTTTTTTTTTTTTTGGTTTTCCAGTGGTTTCTTTGTGGTTACTCGCTCTGATTTTCTGGTATATTCTTCTGTTTATGGTAGGCTTGGCCACATCTTTGTCTACTCTGAATCTCTGTTTGTAATCTGTCTGAGTGACATTCCAGTGTGGTTGCTGTAGATCCTGGGGAGATGAATTGGTGAATCGGTGTCTCTTTCGTTTTTTTTTACATGCACCTTGATGAAGGTGCTTGGAGTCCTTTTGATGTTCTGCAGCCTCAAGCGTTCCCGGATCCACGTGTGTGTTGAATCACGCTCTTCCTTGTAGTCAATCCAAGCAGTGCGCAGTGGCTGGTTCTTGGCTCCTCTTGTGTTCTTGTTAGTGTCTTTGTGGGGGCCCCGCTCATGTTTTGCGTCATGCCTGCTTATCTTCGTCCTAGCGATGCCTGACGAGCTTACATGTGGTGCATAGACGTGCTTTCGGGCCGGTAGCTGGATGGAGCTGCTACTGTTCCAGTGGTCCTCCAGAATCAGAACTGTCTGGTCTTCAGTTTACTTCTGCAGTCAGTAAGTGTGGACCGTGTCGGGGTCTGCAGCTCTAGGTGTGGACCATTTCAGGGCCTGAAGTTGTCCATCTCTTCATACCAGAGATGCTTTCTTGTCTGCTAGCGTGATGGTTACTGGATCCTGTTCAGGGAGGTTGCTTGGCATTGTTGTGTCTCGGGCCAGCAGCTCTGGTGCTGAGCTTAGTACATGGCTTCAGTGGGTCTTGGTTCCCAATGTTGTGGTCTGGGGAGGAAGAGGATGATGATGATGAAGAGTATCATCTCCCCTCTGACCTGTCATCATAGCTCATGTTGTACCTGGGTGTCAAAGCATTCGTAGTTTCCACATCCTTTGCACATGTCCTCCCATTATCGTGTGTGTGTGTGTGTGTGTGTGTGTGTGTGTGTGACACCTTAAACTTGCAATGAACCTGAAGAAACTGAAGTGCAGGTCCTTCCCAGGTCCTTCCCTGCATGGCAACAGTGCACGTGTGAATCAGCATCTCATGCTCACGTGAAGTGGAGTGTGGTGAGCTCTCCAGACTCCAACAGTAACCACTATCCAGTTACACTGCACTGCAAGAAAACCTCCAGCCGCATTCATAAGCTTAAAGATGCATTTAATTGGATAGATATTGTGTGTATTGAGACATCAAGCAGTATTTAATAATAATGACTAAGTAACCAAATAGTTTGAAATGTACTTGAATCATGTAATATGATCTTGATTTGACTACTAGCTTGTCTGCTTCAACTGTCTAGATCACGCTGGCTCACAGTGAGGTTGCCGAGGGGCGTATTTCACCCAGCTCGCTAACTGGGGACGTGGCGTCCTGGTCCACTCTCCTGCTGCAGTAACGTCCCGCCCTGGTGAGCACTGCAGAGGGGAGGTTGGACCTCCCCGTGTGCTGAGCAGATGGGGTGGAGCTTTAACAGAAGGGGGAGGGGCAGATCCCAGTATACCTGGCAGCTCGCACACTTCTTCTCTTCCATCGATAGATGGTGTCCATCCGTTGAAGGCTGGTAATCAAATGCAGCCTTTATATGTGACCAAGTGACAGCCAAGAATGTAAACAAAGCGAGTTCACGCTGCGTTAAGGTCATGGCCGAGGTGCTGGTATGCTATCTCACGTTTACGACAGGAACCTGGTCAGTCACATTCCTACAGCCGTGCATGTTGGGCTTTGGAGGAAGTTAACAGATGCTTTCAGCCGTATCCGTTGCCAGCTATTAAGCATGAGGGTCATTCCATAATGATACCGGCAGCAATCCAGTGGGAGCAGTTAGGCCTGACGATAGCTCTGTGTGGTCGTAATGGCGAGCCGTATGAGGCCGTTTTAATAGGCCCTAGTGTGGAGCGTGTTCCAAACTCTGGTCCTCGTGTTCGGCTTCGTGCCTAGTTGTGCAAACACCAGTAAGCAATCAAACGGCAGGTGCAGTGGTTCACCGTGGCTTTTGAGAACAGGCAGGTGTTTTTTAAATGCTTCCATACCAGACTTCTGCTTCTGTCCCTGGGCCCCTGGCCCTTCTCTCTGTGGACACCGGCCCTTCTCTCTGTGGACACCGGCCCTTCTCTCTGTGGACACCGGCCCCCTCTCTCTGTGGACACCGGCCCCCTCTCTCTGTGGACACCGGCCCCCTCTCTCTGTGGACACCGGCCCCCTCTCTCTGTGGACACCGGCCCTTCTCTCTGTGGACACCGGCCCTTCTCTCTGTGGACACCGGCCCTTCTCTCTGTGGACACCGGCCCTTCTCTCTGTGGACACCGGCCCTTCTCTCTGTGGACACCGGCCCTTCTCTCTGTGGACACCGGCCCTTCTCTCTGTGGACACCGGCCCTTCTCTCTGTGGACACCGGCCCTTCTCTCTGTGGACACCGGCCCCTCTCTCTGTGGACACCGGCCACGCTGACCAGAACCCGTCAACACCATCGTGGACAAGAAGGGAAGCCATGGATTTGGCGTCTCCCTGTTGTCCACAATGGGTGGAGCAATGAAGGATGTGAGGTAGAGGAGAAGATCTGCTGAAGATCCATCATTGAGGGACACACACACACACACACACACACACACCTCCTGCAATTCTGTTATGAATGTTACTGATTTAATTTGATCTTGTTTAGATTCTATTTCATTTCAATTCAGGTATCACAATTTGTTTTGTGATGTAGATGTTCTGAGCACATTTTTCTAAAAACGTTTAACAAAGAGAATATGGAACAGAGCTACAGGACAGAGTCGGACGACATTAACGAGATGGGACACAGGTGAAACGGACCACACTGACGAGTGCACGCAGACGCAGACAAACGCGTATGAATAAACATATTGGGAGGACTCAGCGTGGTCATCAAACTTTGATGACTAGGGCTAAATAATCACTATCAAACACAAAAAACATTGAAACAAGCAAAACGGTGTACTCTCAGTTGACCACCAAAATGCATGGATAAGATAATGATGATTGTGTAATATATATATTACAAAGTTCCACCTGTTTGCTCACCTTTTCAGACTTCCTTGTTGCTGTGTCCTGAATTTAATGCTTATGGCTGTCAGGAACAGTTCCTCGCAATAAAAGCTCTCTGCTCACGCTGAGTGTTCTCGCCGTGAAAGCACCAGGGAGCGACTCTCTCGCTGTGTCCCTCTCTTCCTCTCACACGCGGCGGTGCTCCTCTAGAGGGAGGGAGAACCTTACCTGAACAGGAAGTGCCCTTGAAGTGGCAAGAACTTCTAAACTTCTAGAACCAACACTTTTGACAACCCATCCGTTGACGATTTCTAGTGCCATTAAGTCTTTATCATAAACGATTAAGTTTTTAATCCTCTAGCTGTTATGTTCATGCAGTGTTATCCAGTATTATCTATTATTCCTCCTCTCCACTTACACATACTGATATACATTCATTTAAAGTTATGTAGCAATAAGATGGACCAGTTCTTGCAGCCCTGTCCAGATCCATTATGGTGTCGGTTCTGAATGGCCATACTGGGTGAACGTCTCTTGCCAAGGCGACTGGCTGGCCAGTCTGGTGTTCATAACCCCAACTCGCTCTGCTGTCTTCTCTACAGATGGATCCTGGTGTTTCTGTGGTGGTCTTCACCTCTACTGTGATGGTCCTGAGCCACATGCTTATAGAGGTTTGCATCTTGACGTGCAGAACACTGCAGCCACTCTGACAGTTGCAGTAGCGTCGGTGTCTTGTAGGTTGGGACGCTCCTTTGCCCTGGATGACTAGACATTCGTAAAGCTTGATACGAGCGATGGTGCGGCGGGAGTGGGGGGAACGTTTCCTGTTCCGTAGCACAGCGCTGTGAGGAGAAATGCGGACGTCTCAAACCCAGCTCCACCTGCTCTGATGTCTCCATGCACACTGTGACCTGAAGGTCAGAGGTCATCGTCTGAACTGGCTTTAAATTATTGTGATGATAAATTGTCCACCTACCGATTAGCTGCGTGGACCGGGCTAAGCGGACCTCCCGGTTTTATCGGCTATCCGAGATGGGGCTGGAAACGAGACCGATCCGCTGCATTAAGGCTCCGTGATTGGCTGTTGGCCTGCTGAGAAGGCCTGCCTGATTGGAGCTGGGGGCAGAGAGCCCTCGCTCTACATTACGTGCCATTTGAGTTCTTCCATTTCGATTTACACCGGCACGAAATACTGGATTGCTACACTTAGCAGCGTGTGTCCCCCCCCCCCCCCCCCCCCCCCCCTTTTCAATCTTGGCAGTGTGTCACGCAGAAAGAAGCCATCACCGTGTGTGTGTGTGTGTGTGTGTGTGTGTGTGTGTGTGTGTGTGAGAGAGAGAGAGAGAGAATAAGGCCTGTATTCTGGCATTTTGGAGAAGAAAAAACGGACCTGTATCTTTTCTCCGTCTCCTCCCTCATCTCCTCAAAGGGGTTTTGTGCTCTTCTCCAGGTCATTCTGTAGGGATTAATCAGTTTTCCATCCCTGCAGAGATCATTCAGACGCTGCCCCTCATATCTGCAGCCCAGAGCGGCTCCCTCCACACACTCCTCCCCCTCATGTGCGGCCCCCTCCACACTGTCCTCCCTCCTCACACTCCTCCCTCTGCCCCCTACACCTCCTCCTCACACTCCTCCCTTGGCCCCGTGCGCTCGCCTGTTCCTGCTTCTACATTCTCATTGTACTGTCCGCACTCTTTCATTTGAATAAGTCTTCATGAATAGTCTGTGGATGGACAAATAAATGAGGAGGGGAAGGAGACCAATGACTAAGGAGGTATTAAACAGCCTCCGTTTGGACAGAGACAGACCGTGCAGAGAGGAAGAGAGAGAGAGAGAGAGAGAGGGAGAAGAAGAGAGATGGCAGGAGAGAGGGAGTGAGGGTGAGAGCGGGGTGTTTTGTGAGGCGGGAGGGCTGGATTGAAGAGGGTCCCGCCGTGCTAAATTCTGCTTGACCCGGTTAACTCTGTCCCAAATACTCCTAGAGCCAGAACCCTCAATACTCCTAGAGCCAGAACCCTCTCCCACCATCACACACACACACACCCACCATCACACACACACACACCCACCATCACACACACACACACCCACCATCACACACACACACACCCACCATCACACCCACCATCACACACCCACCATCACACCCACCATCACACACCCACCATCACACCCACCATCACACACACACACCCACCATCACACACACACACACACACCCACCATCACACACACACACACACACCCACCATCACACACACACACACACACCCACCATCACACACACACACACACCCACCATCACACACACACACACACCCACCATCACACACACACACCCACCATCACACACACCCACCCACCCACCATCACACACACCCACCCACCCCACCATCACACACACCCACCCACCCACCATCACACACACCCCACCATCTCTCTCTTTTCCTCCTCCTCCCGTTGTTGTTGTTGAGAGAGATATCTCTCTCTTTTCCTCCTCCTCCGTTGTTGTTGTTGAGAGGAGAT